>NW_012119598.1:14038757-14039776 GCF_000951035.1 Colobus angolensis palliatus | reverse complement strand
TAGCCAGGATGGTCTCGATCTCCTGACCTCGTGATCCGCCCGTCTCGGCCTCCCAAAGTGCTGGGATTACAGGCTTGAGCCACCGCGCCCGGCAATACCCAGGCTTTAAGTCGAGCTAAGTTTTGGGGGCAGTATGTTTTGAGAAAGCCTTGTAAATGCAGGTGGCGCCTACATCCTGGAGGTCAGGCCAGTGTTTCAGAGTCTTATGCAAAGTGTCTGCAGACTACATTGTTTCCTCATCAGCTTTGACGGTGCCACCCCGTTGATCTCATCACTGAACACGACAACTGGCTCTGTGGTGGCCCTTTTTTTTTTTTTAATGGGTGGTCATATTTGGAGGGGGTAAAACTGAGTGACTGGACTCTGATCCGAGAAAATTCTGTTATTAACTAGGCTGCGTTATAGTCAAATGCCCATAATTTCAAATGAGGTCCTCTGTTTATGTTTTCTTTCTCTGGAAAGCGACTGAGAACATCAAGACTAATCATCGCTATAAAATGCAGCTGAGCGCGCCAGAAGGGCCTGTGCTATAGTTAGTTTGACCTTGAAAATGAGATTTGGGAAGAAAATGATATGGTGGCATTGTAATGACAAAGCACTAAGTAGCTCAGGAGCTAGAAGGTTTGGGTTCTAGTCCTGGCTCTGCTCTGAACCTATTTACCTCGGACAAGGTATCAGATCCTGCTAGGCCTATGTTCTTTTCTCTGCAAATAATAAATACTGATGTAATAAGCTAAGGCTGATTTAATGCCTATAATGTAAGGGTGTGCTTCCAAGCACTGTACATATGTTAATTCATTTAATCTTTATCTCAAGATTTTTAACTGAATTCCAGTTGCAAAGTCTCCTTTGCCCTGGAAGGTTACATATTCATAGATTTGGGGATGAGGATGTGGACATCTTGTGGAAGGGTGGTCAATATTTTGTCTGCCATAACCACGGTACTTTAAGTCAGAGGCTGCAAACTGATGTCTGGTGCACTGGATTTGACTCTATCAGTTCTCTTTGGCATGCTCAGA
>NW_012119598.1:14022900-14038178 GCF_000951035.1 Colobus angolensis palliatus | reverse complement strand
CAGCCCAGAGGTGCACATCAGTGATTACAATGTGCAAGGTAAAACTGGATCAACAGTTTCCAAGGACTGGCGTGTAATAAAATATCCTCAAAACAATAAGCAAGTTGGGCATGACTTAGACTTTCACTGCCCATGTGGAAGGCACTGTTCAGTCTTGCAGCAATCTCAGTTGGCCATCAAGAGCTGAGTCAGACAAAAACCATTCAGCAGCCACATGGAAGTGGGTACAAGGCAAAACTGGGCACAAGGCAAAACTGTGAAGGAGATAAAGTGTCTGTGGTTCTGCCTTGACTCTACTCCCTGGAGTCCTCCCCTCTCGAGTTCCTAGAATTATGTCATCACTCTTGCTGTATCTCATTCCTGTCAAGACTTGTTTTAGAAATGGGTGCCAGAGACTCAGCTACATTCAAATGTAAACCCATTCATTCATTTAGCAAGTCACTTATTAGTGCCAGTGCTGTGTCAGGTTCTATATTAGGTACCAGGGTACAGTGATGAGCAAAACCAGTCCCTGCCCTTCTGGAACAGAGAAGATTGGAAGAGGATGGGGGGTAGCCATTAATCAAACAGTCACAGAAATGAGTGTAAAATGTAGCTGGAGTAAGGGCTTCATGGTGAGGTACTTGGTGCAGGGATCTCTGGATCTGACCAAATCAGGAGGTCAGGAAAGGCTTCCAGGAGGAAGCGACACTGTGCCCAGAGCTCAGGGATGGAAGAAGGACGCTCTCTCTGGGCAGAGAGGAAGGAGAGAAGGTTGGTGGGAAGGAGGGCAGAGGCCAGATGCTGTGGGTGTGATTTGGATCTGCGTCCCTGCCCAGATCACACGTTGAATTGTAATCCCCAGTGTTGGAGGTGGAGCCTGGTGGGAGGTGATTGGATCATGGAGGGTAGTTTTTCGTGAACGGTTTAGCACCAACCCCTTGGTGCTGTTCTGGTGAGAGTGAGTGCATTCTTGCGAGATCTGGTTGTTTAAAAGTGTGTAGACCCTTCTCCCTTGCTTCTGCTCCTCCAATGTAAGACACCTTGCTTTCCCTTTGTTTTCCACCATGATTGGAAGCTTCCTGAGGCCTCACCAGAAGCAGATGCCAGCATCATGCTTCCTGTACAGCCTGCAGAACTGTGAGCCAATTAAACCTCTTTTCTTTATAAACTACCCAGTCTCAGGTATTTCTTCACAGCAGCGTGGGAACGGCCTAATACAGCTGCTTCCAGGACTTCGATCTTCTTTTTCTAGGAGCAATGTGAAACCGCTGAAAAGTTTAAGTTTTAGGGTGTGGGAGGGGAGGAGTAATGAAATGATCAGACTTACAGTGGAAAAACATCACGCTGGTTGTTATACAGAGAATAGATTGGAGGAAGCAAGAGGCAACCTGAGGAGAGGCTTCGGGAGGCTTGGCACACCTGGTAAGAGATGGTGGAGGCTTGGGTGAGGCCGTGGCGGTGATGTGCAAGCTCTTAGGAAGTCATGTAGCCACAGCATACATGAATGGACAGGAAGAAGCAGGTGTACAGGATATCTCCTTAGGTTTTCTAACTCTTGCAACTAGATGGATGGGAATACTGTTCACTGAGGCAGGGGCACTGCAAGAGAACCAGGGCGTTTGTGAAGGAAGAGTAGAAGAAAATAATGAATTTGAGTTTGGATCTGTTACATCAGAATGCTCCTGAGACATGTGAATGAAGCTGTCATGTAGGCAGCGGGATACGTTTAGCTCAGTGGAGAGGAGAGGACTAGGCCAGTGATAGAAATCTGAGACTAGTCTGCAATATAGACAATATTTGAAGCCATGAGTATGGACAGAGTAGAGAATGGGAAGAGGAGAGGGCTTGGGATGGAACCTTGCAAAATTCCAGTATTTAATGCATGGACTAAGGAGGATGAACCTGCTATGGATTCTGGGGAGGGGCAGTTCTTGGAGATAGCATAAGGACTAAAATGTCATATCATGGAAGTAACGTAATGGGAAAGAAAATATAGTAACTAATGCTAAGGCTTTCTGAAGTGGAGTCGAAGAGGATCACACTCACACCTGCTGAAGGTCAAACCAGGGGATGTTCCAGTAGACTCGGTGAAACAACTGAAGTCAGCATCTGCTGGCCTTCAACACCTCAGCTGAGAGTACCCTCATTAACTAACCAATCACAACGGCTTTGTGATTTAGGATTTCTGCCTGGCCAATGAACTACTTCTGAAGATAACTTTTTGTGACAATCCTCTATTTTAAAAATTCTCTCCTGCAGCCAGCTTTGTGGGGCACTCTTCAGGGCTGCCCTGATCCGGTGGACCCCAACTGCCATTCTTTGTCTCCCAAATAAGTGCTATTTGCTTTGACCTGTGTGTCAATCTTTTCGTTAACAGTAAGACAATAGGTGTGGCCCACAAAGAGTGCTGAGAGCTGCTGTAAGGTTAGATGAGGCCTGAAAAAAAACGCCCACTGGGTTTAGCACCATGGAGGCTGTTACTAGAGCCCCTTCAGTGGGGTGGCAGGAAGAGAAACAAGATTGGAGAGGGCTGAGGACAGGGGTGGGAAAATGGATGCACCGAAGGTGAAGGATTTGGCCACGAAGCCTGGCTTTGAAGGGGGTGAGAGAAGTAGAAGTGAAGGAGGCTGTGGTGGAATTTTATTGTATTTATTTTATTGTTTTTTTTTTCAGAGATGGGGCCTCACATGGTCACCCAAGCTGGAGTGCAGTGGCACCACCTTGGTTCACTGCAGCCTCAACCTCCCGGGCTCAAGTGATCCTCTCATCTCAGCCTCCTGAGCAGCTGGAACTATAGGCATGCATCACCATGCCTAGCTAATTTTTAATTTTTGGTAGAGATGGGGTCTTTCTATGTTGCCCAGGCCAGTCTCAAACTCCTGGGTTCAAGCTGTCCTCCTGCCTTGGCCTCCCAAAGTGCTGGGATTACTGCTATAAGCACTACACCTGGCCAAATTGTATTGTATTTTTTTCTCAGGCGAGGGTTCACTCTGTGGCCCAGGCTGGAGTGCAGTGGCACCATCTTGGCTCACTGTAACCTCCACCTCCCAGGTTCAAGTGATTCTCTTGCCTCAGCCTCCCGAGTAGCTGGGATTATAGGGACGTGCCACCACACCAGCTAATTTTTGTATTTTTAGTAGAGATGGGGGTTTCGCCATGTTGGCCAGGCTGGTCTCGAACTCCTGACCTCAGGTGATCCACCCAACCTCAGCCTCCCAAAGTGCTGGGATTACAGGCATGAGCCACTGCACTCGGCCCAAATTTTATTTTTTAATGGAAGAAAATGGGGGCATGTTTAATGGAAAGAATCCAGATTAGATGGTGGGGGGTGGAGGGAGAAGATGAATATGTAAAAAGGAAGAGGCCCAATTGATAGTGCATGAGTCCTGAGAAGGTAGGAGGGCTTGGGATCCAAGGGATGGGGTGACATTATTTTTGAGTAGAAGAGGAACAGCTCTTTACTGGGACAGCGGGGAAGCAGGACAGAGTGGGTTGCATGTAGATTTGCAATGTTCAGTATTGGAATTACAGAGGAGTTCCCAGTTGATAGCTTTTGCTTATTCATTCAAATTGAGCTACACGGAAGATGACTTATTTTAGTTTAAAATTTTACCTTTCATTGGGAGATTTGTCTTTGAACAGAGACAAATTTACAGACCCAAGGCATAAAGCTCCAGCTTTGGAATTCTAGTCATCAAAGTTTTCAGGGGACACCCAGGGCATCTTGCCATCTTCACCAAGCAAAGCAGCCATCTGCTTGGCTCATTTTATGATCGATGTATCTGGTGCATCTATTAAGTATTGGTTAACACAGAAAACTGAGCAGCAGAGCACAATGACGTGGTCACCTGTATGAATCATCCCAAGGAGCTGATAACTCCAAGAATCAAAGTCAAGACGCCTTCTGAATTTACTGTACCTCCTTTGTTCCTATCTTGCCAGTAGATTTCACTAGTTGTACCTGATTAAAACATTAAATTAAAAACAGTTCCTGACTATATATCTAAACATGATCACTTTGCTAGGTGTCAAAGGCAATGATTTTTGGAGATAAATTTTTATAGAAAATGAATCATCCAAAATTAAATGTTTAATGTACTTTCAAGTGATCTTAAGTAGCTTTGCTACTACTATATATGTGACCCTGGTTTATAAAATATGTCTAAGCGGCAAAATGGTTTCCATGCCTCAAGTGGTTTTTTCTTTACCATGGACTTTGGCTAAATGATTCTCCATTTACAGTGAACTGGAAAATCTCTGGGGTCCTGTTTAAATGCCACATGCCATCAATTGCCATATGTGAGCCTTCTATTTTCTTTAAAAATTTAAGAATGGATCTTGCCTTTTTTTTCAGTCTGAACAATGCTGTCTCTATTGCTGAGCATAAGAAATAATCAAATAAATTGAAGTTTTCTTTTTTGCATAGAAAGACTGAAAAAAACAAAACAAAACAATAAAAGCCCAAAATAAAGGACACTTCAGTTTTGACCTTGGAAAAAGAGGACTGGTAGAGAATGTAGTGGCAAAATGCTTTAAATGTATGCAGAGCAGGTAGCATTGTCTTTGCATATTACAGCATCTCCCTAGAGAAGTGACAAAACCCTTGTAGGTTTTGTTGGTCTGACTTGTTGAGGCCAACAGAGATTAGTTCTGCTGCACAGAGCTAATGGGCTTTCTGCCAGTTCCAGAACACGAAGGTCACAGCTTTCATTAGCATTTACAACTGCTTATTGTTTTGAGGACCTTGATTTTAAAGTCTGGATCTCTGAAACTGTATGCATTTCAGGACAAAGGAAAAACAGAATTAACTTGGGTTTTCTGCAACTCAGCACGAGAGGAAGGTAACTGCATTTTTAGACAGATGGAAAGAGGAAATGCAAAAGTCCTCATGGAGAATGACAGAAAATAAGGTCCTCTCTCTAAAAGTAGGAGGAGATGGGGTTTTCTAACCGGTATCCTAGGTGGAAGACTGAACAAGCGTAGATGGACTTGGTGGGATCAGGGGAAAGCGAGAAGCGCTGAATTCTATCCCCTCTATGTCCTTTGGAAAC
This sequence comes from Colobus angolensis palliatus, assembly GCF_000951035.1. Classification (NCBI taxonomy): domain Eukaryota; kingdom Metazoa; phylum Chordata; class Mammalia; order Primates; family Cercopithecidae; genus Colobus; species Colobus angolensis. The sequence goes on along the minus strand of NW_012119598.1, from coordinate 14,033,145 downwards.
TTCCTCCTGAGAACCTGTGAGTTCCATGAGGATTGGGGCATTTCTGTCCAGCCTTGGTTATTACTACATCCCCAGCTCCTAAGAGAGCATAGACAGCATAATAGATGCTCATTTAGTAGCTATTTAACCCAGATCCCACCAGTTCAGATGCCACACATGCTCCTCGGATGATACCATCAATACTCATGACTTCCAAAGCATCAATATGCTGATGATTCCAAAATCTAAACCTCCAGTCATGTTTTTGAGTTCCTGGCCACCTTTCTAACTGCTGTCTTGTACTCCTATGGGCCATCAGACTTAAAGGGTCCCAAATGAATTAATTCATCTTCTTCCCCCATATGTCTTCCTCTCCAAGTAGTCTTACATGGAGTCCCAGTGAGATGTCCAGGCTATGATACTGGGAATCATCCTCTCTGAACTTCACTCTTAATGGCCAATCAACTACCAAGAGTCCTGTATCCAAACCATCTCTGATTCCATCCACCACCACCTTGGGAAAGCAGCCCATCAGCATCTCTCCCAGTTGCTGCCAGCCTATCCCACTCTGGTCTTCCTCCAGCCCATACAGAATGATCGTTCTAAGGGACTGATCTGATCATACGACTCTGTGCTTGCAAAGTAAGCATGCCTTTACAGTGCTCCCAGGACAGAGGCAAAACACTCAATGTTCTGAAAGATTCTTCATGATCTGGCTACCTGTCAAGAATCTGCCCATCCTGTCCTTCACCCAGAACCATCTCTTCTTGGTTCCTTCCAGATTTGCATGCCCTTCCTCATAGCCTTACCATTCTTTTCCTTCCTCTCTGTCTGGCTAACCGACAATAATCCCGAACGTTACAGCTTAAAGCTTCAGTATCACTTCCTCTGTCTGCTAATCTCTTGGTTTAGGTGTGCTACCGTGTGCAACAATATTCCTGCATGTTCCATACCCCCGTGTTTGTTATACTTCCATTTATTGCCTGTCCTGTTCACCAGACAAGGAGGCTTACACTCCGTGAGGCCACGGTCACCTCTGTCTCACTCACAACCAGGGATGGCTTCCTGTGCATAGGATCTGAGCAGGTGCACAGAACACCCTCCCACTCCACCCCTGCACAGAAGGGCTTCGTGCTTGGGGTTTAATGCTCTGTTGCCATTTCAAACTTTTCAATATTTTTTGAACAAGGAACCTCTCACTTGTTTACCATGACATCTGCAGAGCTTGGCACAGAGTCTGGTAACTGGAGATGCTTGATGTTTGTGAAATAATTAAATGGATGCTACTCCGTGACTTTCCCGTACCTTTAACCTTTACCTCTTTCTTGCTTCTTTCCTTAGGGCAAACAAATGTATTCTCCATTAGAAATAAAACTCATTAAAACAACAGCAAATGAACAAAGCTGTCCTCTTACGCCAGCCTCCTCCTCCAGCTTACCCTTCTCACTTGTCTGCTCTTGGCTGCCAGACCTCTCGAAAGGGTGGTCCAGGTTTGAGGCCTCAGTAACCCTCCAGTCTGGCTTCTGTTCACACAGCTCTACTGTGCTGGTCCTCAGCACGGGCGATTTTGCCTCCAAGGATCCATTTGGTAATGTCTGAAGTTATTTTTGGTTGTTGCAATTGAGAGGGTGCTATTGGCATCCAGTAGATAGAGGCCAGGGCGCTGCTAAACATCCTCCAATGCATGGGACACCCCACCGCAAAGATCATTCAGTCCAAAGCATCCACGGTGCTTATGTTGAGAAGCCCTGCTCTACTGAATCAGTTCTTGATAGGGTCATCGATGATTTAATTGTCTAATCCAGTGGCCTTTTAGAGCCCTTATTTTACTAAACCTTTCTATATTATATGATACCTTTGACTAATAGTCTCCTATTTTCCTCTTCGTATTTCCCAGTTCCGGCTACTTAGCAGATCTCAAGTGTGATAAAAAGCCCAGGGGTGCCCTATCCTTCAGAGTGGCTTTGGGCAGTATGACGCATGCCCGTCACCAGCTTGGGTCAGCCTGCTGTTTAACAAGTGTGAGATCTTGAATGAGATGGCATTCCTCTCTAAGCCTCAGCTGTTTCATCTTTGTGTGATGGAACAAAGAGAATGCTTTAACTGCCAGTCCTGGTCAAACTTCCTAGTATTTTAGTGCTAAGAAGGGGCAGAGGAGAAGTTGGGAGGCGGGGAGGACATAGCTTGGTTGTTTTACTCCTCTGCTAACAGCCTTCCACCGCCTGACATTGCACTAAGAATAATGCTTGAATTCACTCCACACCACACCCTGGCCACAATGCCTCATTTACCTTCACTCCCTTATGCACAGTAGGACAGCACATTCACTGTTTAAGGAAGCTGAGATGCCTCCTCTGATTCTATCAGGCAGAGGTAGTAGTTCTGTCTATGGAGTTCCCCATCTTGACGATGGCCTTATCCATTACATTGATGATACCTGCGTACATGAAGATCTTCTCAGTTGAACTATGAATTCTCCAAAATCACAAATTACATCTTATTTATCTCTGTGTTCTTAGTACTTAGTACAGCGGCTGGCACATAATAGGGGCTCATTTGATTTTTTATGTTAAACAAATTAATAATCTCTCACGCCTGGAGTCGTGCCCATGGGATGAATGAGAATGCGGGGCTTATGGGAAGGCATTCCTGCCACAGAAGAGGGGCTGCTGAGAGGGCTGAACAGCAGTTTTGCTTTTATTCCTCAGTACTGTGCCCTTTTCTCTCTGCAAACTGAGCAGAACAACTCTTAATACTATTGACCCGCACGTGCAGCTCTTCCCAGGCATTTCTGTCAATAATTTTCAAATTTCTCTCTGTCATTGCCCTCAAGCTAGGAACAGTTAGCCTGGCTAAAGGAGAGAGCACAGAGAGGGGAAGATGGACTGGGGCCCTGAGGCCCGCATCCTGGCCTGCCTGCACCACTCAACAGAAGGTCCCTTGAGAGCAAGTCAGCCCCTTACCCCTCCACACCCAATTTCACTAATGACAAATGGTCATAATGACATCTAACCCGCCTGCTGTGTAGGACTCTCAGGAAGATCAAAGGAGAATTAGATGTGAAAGTCCCTTTTAAAAATAAGTACAAAGCATGAAATACTATTTTTGGTAACTTGAAAAAAAATCCCTTACCTGAAATAGGTAAACAGGTTACGCTTGAAAGAATATTTTTGGCTTTATTCTCTGGAGGCTGTGGCCCCAGTGCAATGGCCTGTGGCTAAGATATGACACTGTGAGATAATAACCCAAAAAAGCATTGTAATATTGCTGGTCATGTTGAGTGAAAATCACTTTTGGAGTAACGATGGGACTGTGTGTATTGCTAGGCATCAAATCCATTACAGAACAAGACAGTAAGACAGTAGAGAGCCTGCACAGTGAACACTTTCAGTATTATTAGGATTATTGGACATAAACCCCATGTCAGGATGATTCCACTTTGAAAGAGTATCTGAGTTGTTATAACAGAAATTAAGATAGTTAATTATAACAGAAATTAAGATAGTCATTTCAACAAGGCTATTTTTACAAGAAGAGTCAATCAGAATGAGTGCCCAAACAATGTGATGCCAAAAAGCTAAGAAATACAGAATAAAAGACAAGTGTCCAATGCTCCACCACTTTGAAGCGACTGAGATTTGGTCACCTTTAGCTTAACTCATCCAACCATCCTTGCGTGTATTATATGCCAGAAATTGGGCTAGACCTTCAGTGAGAGCTATATATAAAAACAACATCAGCAAGAATGGCCGTGCACAGATGGTTTAAAAAGCTCTGCCATCAAATACATACCATGTTTTATCTTTTGCTATTAGCTTCTCCTCACACCTTAAAAACAAAAATTTAGCCTTTACTTTTCCCTGCTCCTTTCCAATAAAGAGCTCTACTAGGTACCTTTGGCAAAAAATTAACCTTTCTAGGAGCATAAAGTATTTTTTAAATAACCCTCTGTCAGAGTCTTCGACAAGCTTAACATGATCTGATCCAGGGAAAAGACTGAGATTGAGGCAAAACTGGTGCAGGGACACCACTGCTAATCATCACACTTCACTAGACTAGTGGGAACAAAAACTACACTGAACTTATAACTTCGAGCCCATCGCTGGTCCTCTTCCTACAGCCTTTTGTCTCTTTTCCTGATCTCTGCTGTTTCCCATGGTCTCTGTGTCAGTGGTTCTCAATCCCATAGCACCTTAGAATAACTTGTGTTACCTTAAACCTGGGCCACATTCTTAATCAATTAAATCAGAATGTGTGAAAGTAGAGCTTAAACACTGTTTTCTTTTTCTTTTTTTTTTTGACGGTGTCTCTCTGTCGCCCATGCTGGAGTGCAGTGGCACGATCTCGGCTCACTACAACCTCCGCCTCCCAGGTTCAAGCAATCCTCCTGCCTCAGCCCCCCTTGAAGCTGGAATTATAGGCATGCACCACCATGCCCGCTAATTTTTGTATTTTTAGTAGAGACAGGGTTTTGCTGTGTTGGCCAGGCTGGTTTCGAACTCCTGACCTCAGGTGATCCATCCGCCTTGGCCTCCCAAAGTGCTAGGATCACAGGCATGAACCACTACGCCCAGCCTGTTGTATTTCTTTTTTTTTAAGCTTCCCAGGTAATTCAAACCTGCAGTGAGGATTGTGAACAATCCCAAGTCAGTGCTTCTCACAGCGTGGACCCCAGCATCAGCACACCTGGGTGCTCTTTAACCTGCAAACCACTGGGCTCCAGAGCTATCAAATCAGAAGGTCTGAGAGTGGGGCACGGCCATCTGTGCTGTTTTTACAAGCTCTCTCCAGGAGATGCATGTGCATGCTAAGGTTTGAGAACAACAGCTCTAGATGCTATCATAAAATGTTGAAGGAGGCTGCTTCAATAGGTGGGTGGACATGTAAGCAGGTGTAAGGTTGGAGAGATGTGAAGATTTGGAGACAGCCTGCCTATCACTCTACTGAGAAGACGGAGGTCACTGAGCAATAAGGACAGAAACGGCATGCGCAAAGTGTCAGCCTCCGTCTACAGGGGAAGAAGTGAGATTTGTGTTCTCTCCTGTGGAAATAAGAAGATCCCACAGGAGTCAAGAGCTATGATTTAGACCAATAGGTTTAACATTTATTTAGTATTCATTTTATTTCAATTTTACTCAATTCAATATGATTTCAGATATATCTGTTGACCGTTTTCTGGATAAGGTGCTGGATGGGTGGGAATTAGAAAGATGATTATGATGTGTAATAAAGCTCTATGAAGTTAGGGATTTATAAGGTTTGGATCTGTGTCCCCACGCAAATCTCATGTTCAATTGTAATACCCAGTGTTGGAGGTGCAGCCTAGTGGGAGGTGACTGGATCATGGGGGTGGTTTCTTATGAATGGTTTAGGTCCATTCCCTTGGTGCTGTTTTCCTGATAGTGAATGGGTTCTCACGAGATCTGGTTGTTGAAAAGTGTGTGGCGCCGCCTCTCTCTCTTGCTCCTGCTCCTGCCATGTAAGATGCCTCACTCCCCCTTTGTTTTCTGCCATGATTGGCAGCTTCCTGAGGACTCCCCAGAAGCAGAAGCTGCTATGCTTCCTGTACGGCCTTCAGAACCAGAAGCCAATTCAATCTCTTTTCTTTAAAAACTACCCAGTCTCAGGATTTCTCTGTAGCAGTTCAAGAACCGACTAATACAGAAATTTGAAACTGAGGAGTGGGGTATTGCTATAAAGATACCTGGATATGTGGAAGTGACTCTGGAACTGGGTAATGGACAGAGATTAGAAGAGTATGTAGGGCTCAGAAGAAGAGAGGAAGATGACGGAATATTTGGAACTTCCTAGAGACTGGTTGCATGGCTGTGACCAAAATGCTCATAGTGATATGGACAGTGAAGGCCAGGATGATGAAATCTCAAATGGAAATGAGGAACTTATTGGGAACTGGGGCAAAGGTCACTTTTGTTATGCTTTAGTAAAAACTTGGCTGCACTGTGCCCCTGCCCTAGGGGTCTGTGGAACTTTGAACTTGAGACTGATGATTTAGAGTATCTGGCAGAAGAATCTAAGCAGCCAAATTCAAAATGTAGCCTGGCTGTTTCTAACAATATATGCTCACCTGCATGAGTAAAAAAATGACCTAAAACTGGAACTTATATTTAAAGGGGAAACAGGGTAAAAGTGGAAACTTTGCAGCCTGGTCATGTGATAGAAAAGAAAAGCCCGTTTTCAGGGGAGGAACTCAAGTAGGCTGCAGAAATTTGCGTAAGTATAAAGAAGCCAAGTGCTAATAGCCAAGACAATGGGGAAAAAATCTGGAAAGCATATCAGGCCCAGAGGCCTAGGAAGGAAGAATGGTTTCATGGTCCAGGCCTAGGGCCCCGCTGCGCTGTGCAGCCTTGGGACACTGCTCCCCACATCTCAGCCACTCTAGCTCTAGCCATGGCTCAAAGGGGCCCAGGTACAGCTCAGGCTGCTGCTTCAGAGGGTGTAAACTGTATGCCTTGGTGGCTTCCATGTGGTGGTAAGCCTGTGGGTGTGCAGAGTACAAGAGTTGAGGCCCAGACTTTAGAGGATGTATGGAAAAGCCTGGGTGTTCAGGCAAAAGCCTGCTGCAGGGGCAGAGCCGTCATGGAGAACCTCTACTAGGGAGTGCAGAGGGAAAATGTGGAGTTGGAGCCCCCACACAGAGTCCCCACTGGGGCACTGCCTAGTGGAGCTGTGAGAAGCGGGTCACTGTCCTCTAGGGCCCAGAAGATCCATTGGCAGCTTGCGCCCTGTGCCTAGAAAAGCAGCAGGCACTCAACATCAGTCCATGAGGGCAGCTGTGGAGGCTAAACCCTGAAAAGCCACAGAGGCAGCATTGGCCAAGGCTTTGGGAGCCCACCATCCACACCAGTATGGTTGGGATGTGGGACATGGAGTCAGAAGAGATTTTGGAGCATTAAGATTTAATGACTGCCCTGGTGAGTTTAGGACTTACATGGGGCCTGTAGCCCCTTTCTTTTGGCTGATGTCTCCCTTTTGGAGTGGAAGTATTTACCCAATGCCTATACCCCCATTGTATCTGGGAAATAACTAACTTGTTTTTGATTTTACAGGTCATAGGCAGAAGCGACCAGCCTTGTCTCAGATGAGACTTTTGAGTTAATGTTGGAATGAGTGAAGACTGGGGATTGGTGGGAAGGAATGATTTTATTTTGCAATGTAAGAAGGACATGAGATTTGGGAGATACCAGGGGCAGAATGATACTGTTTGGATCTATGTCCCTACCCAAATCTCATGTTCAATTGTAATACCCAGTGTTGGAAGTGGGACCTGGTGGGAGGAGACTGAATGATGGGGGCAGTTTCTTATGAATGGGTTAGCACCATCCCCTTGGTGCTGTTCTCCTGATAGTGAATGAGTTCTCATGAGATCTGGTTGTTTAAAAGCGTGTGGCATCTCCCCCTCACTGCCTCTTGCTCCTGTTCCTGGCATGTATGACACCTTGCACCCACTTTGTTTTCTGCCATGATTGGAAACTTCCTGAGGCCTCCCCAGAAGCAGAAGCTGCTATGCTTCCTGTACAGCCTACAGAATCAGAAGCCAATTAAACCTCTTTTCTTTACAAATTACCCAGTCTCAGGCATGTCTTTATAGCAGTGCAAGAATGGACTAATACAGAGATGTGTTGGCTTCCTGCCTTGGGCAGCTAAGAGGTGGGTCTTTCTCAGTTCAGAATTTATGTCCTCTCTTAACTTGTTGCATATGAGAATTTCCTGCCTATCTATAATGTCTTTATATAAAAATAGGTAAGTAATCTATTGCTTTCTTGGCTCTTAAGGAAGATGCAACTAACAGTAATCTACAGGAGTCACACTGAAAAACAGGTACAGTTCATTTGTCAACTCTGGTTGGTTGGTTAAGACAGCCTGGAGCTCTGTGTTGAGAAGGATTCTGAAGCCTGCCCACACCTTTATAATTAGTTCTGTTGTAAATAAGCCCTCCTCAGGTTATCATAATTAGGAACCATCTGTTTCCTGCTGGAACCTTGACTGATGGGAAGATCATGATGGAGAACGTCTTCCTTTTTGATGAAGGTATTCAGATTTGAGACACAAAGGATATCCAAAGAGGAAGGAGACATTTGCTTTGATAGTCATATAACCACATCAATCCTGGCAATCAACAGTGACAGATAATGGCAATCAGATTAGATGATCTTTGCACCATTTCTCTTTAAGGGTAGAGAGTTACACTGGGCCCAATATTCCAACTAAGAGGACTAAGCCAAAAAATATTCAGATGACTTACAAATAAGAATTTTCCATGTCACAAAAATACATAACCTGTAATGTTTGCAAAGGATCTCAATTAATTCTGGGATATCCCAGTTGTTTTTTTAAAAAAATTTATTTTATTTTATTTATTTTATTTTTGTAATGGAGTCTTGCTCTATTGCCCAGGCTGGAATGCAGTGTTGCAATCTTAGCTGACTGCAACCTCCGCTTCTCAGGTTCAAGTGATTCTCCTGCCTCAGCCTCCTGAGTATCTGGGACTACAGGCATGCGCCACCATGCCTGGCTAATTTTTGTATTTTTACTAGAGACAGAGTTTCACCATGTTAGCCAGGCTGGTCTTGAACTTCTGACCTCAGGCCATCTGCCTGCCTTGGCCTTCCAAAGTGCTGGGATTACAGGCGTGAGCCACTGCACCCAGCCACCCCAGTTGGTTTTTAATGTGTGCCCCAAATCAAGTCCTGCCATTATCAAATGGCATTGGGCATTTTCCTCCTTTACTGTCTTAGCCCTTCAGTGAGGTCTCCTGACAATGCCTAATCACTGCCACTGCCCAGTGTGGAGGCACCGATGTCCACGTCCATGCAGCTGACCTCCTGCAGGAAAGGAGACTGCTGGTGGACCCAGGATACACCCACCGAACATGCCCACCACTGTGGACATGTCTAGGCTCTGCTGAGTCTACAGCAGGTCTTTTGTTGAGATTCAGATGGTAGTGGGCATCCAGATTTCCTTTCCTTAACTGAAGGCTTACTCTAGGTATCACTGTACTTATTGTCCTTACTTCTCTCAGCAGTGTGCTTCTGATGATTACAGCACTCTGGGGCAAGGACAAAGAGTGATCAGATAAAGAGAGGAAGTTCTGGGGTTTGCTATTGAGAGGGACTGCCATGGGCAATATTGTGGTTAGGTTGATATGCACAGCCCAGACAACAGGAACATGTCATCATTCATTCATTTATTCACAAAGTACCATGGTTCTAGATTTCTCCAATGCCTGTGCTTAGTTGGGCCTCAATAAACAACACATGCACCCACCAATCATTTTTCAAAGATAGGCAAGGGATGAAACCTTAAGAATAGGCAACAAGGTGCCTCCTTCCATGTCTTTCTCTGACTGCAACACGTGGATTCCTCCTAGGAGTTACAGAACATGTGCAGCTCATGTTTTTTAAATGTCACCCACAAAGGGCCAATCTCTCATCTTGGGGTCATCACACTTCCCAAGGAGAGAGCTGAGGATAGAGGGTGGGGAAGAAGCAATCCCAATCCTTTCCTTCCTCATTCAATGGGGCCACAGCTATTTTCCTTCCAACTCTTTCCCAAAGTCTCTTCTGAACTTCTATTTCTGGAAACAACCACAACTCAAGTTCAGATGAGATCTCATGCTATTCAGAAACCTAGAAATGAAAACACAAAAATCCCAAGGAGTCTCAGATGCTCAAGTGGAGTGGGGTTTTGGCTGCATTATTCTGCTACGTTTTCTATACTTCTCCTTTAATAAAAGTCTCATTTTCCCTACTCTTTCCTAACCCATGGTCCATAAATTTAAACATAAAGCTTCATTTTTAAGCCAATAGCCTCATAGCCCAAAGGAATGGTATAAATATAGATATTCTCATTAATCTCTAAGTGTTTTCCTGCAGCCCAGTACTCTTTCACAAAATACATTTTTCTGCAGATGTGATGCAACAACAGAGACCCCTCTCTTCTCCCCCGAAACTTTTTTTTTTTTTTTTAACAGCAGCATGGCAGATTTTAGGAATGTCTAACCAGTCTAGATTTGTATTTTTCCATTCTTTGAAAATTGGTTAATTATAATGAGATCAGGATAGATGGAATTTTAATGATGGAAATAATGGAATGAGTTATTTATCCAGGAGAGGATCTATTTATACAGGAAAGGGAAAGAAGGAAAAGAATGGAAAATGGAGAGTAAAATGGAAGTTTCAAATAGACTTTATCCTTTTCTTTTTCTTTTTTAGACTTTTTTCTTTTTCTTTTCTTTTCTTTTCTCTT
>NW_012119598.1:14014465-14022287 GCF_000951035.1 Colobus angolensis palliatus | reverse complement strand
TAGTACAGTGGTTCAATCACAGCTCACTGCAGCCTCAAACTGCTGAGCTCAAGTGATCCTCCCACTTCAGCCTCCCCAGTAGCTGGGACTATAAGTGTGTGCCACCCTGCCCAGCTAATTTTTTAAGTTTTGTAGAGATGGGGGGTCTTGCTATGTTGCTTAGGCTGGTCTTGAACTCCTGGCCTCAAGCAATCCTCCTGCCTCAGCCTCCCAATCCCCTTATAATATATATAAATTTAAATGATGTTCCACTAATTCTTTAGCTAATCTACTCAATGGCTTGAGAGAGCCCTTGAGAGTGGTGATAGCTGCTTTCAAATAGGAGACTTAAAGAGAGGCTGAATTTAGAGCTCGTATCTGCCATTAGATCTCAGTCTAGTACACATTAGCCCATGTTCTTTTCCCTTCCTTATGGTTTTTTGTTTTATTTTCTCACATTCTGGTCACATCAGATATATTCAACACACACATGCACTGTGCATACATCCCCACCCTCCCCTATACAAGGCCAGTACCCCCAGCACATGGGCAGGCAGTTTCTTGATGCTGAAATGCCGCAGCTGGAGGCCAGGGAGAACCTGGACAGATCCTACTTGCAGCCCTGCACCCGTGATTGTAATGTCCCTCTCAGGGAGCACCAGCCAAACCAACTCCTGCAGTGAAAATAAACACCCACCTCCATCCCGAGGGGACGACTGATTGTCTAACATTCCCCTCCGTCAGAGAAGCCATCGCCTCCTTCCAGGAGAGTGCCCGCCTATGGCCAGCATCCCACCTGATGTGTCTCTAACAAGAGGTCACTGGGAGGCTGGGTGTGCCTGGCAGGCAGAATCCTACACACAGCAGACAGGGACACATGGCCACTCGGGGTCCTGAAAGCCGCCCTTCTCAGGTGGCTGCCACTTATGGGAGAGGCACATGGACCACACACAGGGACCATTGTCAGTAGCTCCTTTCACTGATCAGAAGATTGTGTATGTGTGTAAAATGGATATGTTTTCTTCATGCAATAAGTGTTGTGTAGAGGATTTGTCAGCCTCTCTTCACCACAATGTTACACACATTCCAAGCATATTCTACAGTTTTGCAATTTGCCAGAGCTCTTGCCACATCTCTTCCTATCTGTGTGACACTCCATTTGTGTACCACCTGTCTTGAGGCTAGGCCTGTCTTGCACCCAAGGAGTCATGTTCTAGTATCTGGCTCTTATTCGTTGGCGACCCACCTTCCAGCCCTCACCTTTTCCTGCAGGACTTGGAATCTAGCTTCAGCTGCAAAAACAGGAACATACTTCTCACGCCTGCTGATATTTGTTTTCAAGCTAAGCCTGCCTGGCGTGGCTGTGGCCTTCCTTTCTTAAGGACAACACACATTTTCTGCTGACACAGATTCCTTCTCTCAGTCTGTCTGCACAGCCAGCCCCTTCTTAGCTGGCCGACAGCTGAGCTGAGCTGCTTTCAATGATACTTGGTTGTCCTTGAAGTAGCTTTTCTAACTGCACAGGTAATAAATCAAGTTTGAAAAACTGGACCATATTCCCAGCATAATCTGTATGCTACATACAGGCGGATCTGGACTAAGAAGTAAAGGTAAATGGGATCATTTTGATGATTAGAGTAATGAGCACAAAGAAAATCCTTATGTGTGTGAGGATGAATTTAGTTTCTCTAATGGAGATACTTCAGGCACATGCATTTTCTAAATAGATCTAGGATCAACACTGTGAGAGCAAGGCCACATTCTCTAATGTCCTCACTCTAGGTCCTTAAATGTCTCATTTCTTTCTTCTTCAAAGGGACAGATAGTAAATACTTTGGGCTTTGTGGGCCATACAGTTTCTGTTGCAGCTACTCAACGCTGCCATTATAGTGTGTAAGCAGCCACAGAGAGTAGGTAAGTGAATGAGTGTGTCTGTGTTCCAATAAAGCTTTATTGACAAAGATAGGCAGTGGAGTGAGTTTAGTTTGTGGGCCACAGCTGGTGGGCCCCTACCATGGAGTGTCACCAATGTCTGAAAACTACTTTCTTGAAGCATCCATGGAGCAGAACCACACAAATGGTCGTAACTTACAAGATGGAAATTATTTTGGTTCCCCAGTGAAAAATGAAATGGGTGATTCTTTACTCACCATACTTTTTTTTTTTTTTGAGATGGAGTTTTGCTCTGTTGCCTAGGCTGGAGTGCAGTGGTGCAATCTTGGCCCACTGCAACCTCCGCCTCCCAGGTTCAAGCGATTCTCCTGCCTCAGCCTCCTGAGTAGCTGGGATTACAGGCACCTGCCAACACACCTGGCTAATTTTTGTAATTTTAGTAGAGACGGGGTTTCACCATGTTAGCCAGGCTGTTCTTGAACTCTTGACCTCAGGTGATCCACCCGCCTTGGCCTCCCAAAGTGCTAGGATTACAGGTGTGAGCCACCGCGCCCGGCCTAGTCACCATACATTTTAGTGTAGTTCATAACCCTGACCAGAAAGAGGTAATCTGCTGGGGCCTTTAACACACTAGACCAGCTGTCCCCAACGTTTTTGGCACCAGGGACTGCTTTCATGGAAGACGGTTTTTCTATGGATGGGGGTGTGGGGGGAAGGGGGTTTCAGGGGTAGGGTGATTCCACCTCAGATCATCAGGCGTTAGTTAGAGTCTCATAAGGAACGTGCAACCTAGATCCCTCGCATGCGCAGTTCACAACAGGGTTTGCGCTCCTATGAGAATCTAATGCCGCCACTGATCTGACAGAAGGCGGGGCTCAGGCAGTAAGGCTCGCTCCCGCCACTCATCTCCTGCTGTGCGGCCTGTTTCCTAACAGGCCACAGACTGATACCAGTCCACCGCCTGGGGGCTGGGGACCCCTGCACGAGCATGGCCGAAAGGCTACAAAGAATAATGCTGATAGGCCACGAACGGTTAATCAAACCTTTAAAAATGGTACAGTTTGGAACTGTGGCTGGCAAGGGAGGGCGGAAGGCCTAACTTCTCCTCCTCTTGTTCTTCATCACCCTCATCATCGTGAATAAAATATCTAGAAGACATTATAGCTTCTGCATTGGCTTTGCTTAGTTGGGACACGATTTTGATGTTTGCAGAGTGCTTTTTATGCCAACTTCCTCTCCGCTGTGGCTTCCAGTCTTCTGTCCCTTGCTCGTGCTTTACCCCACACATGCGGATTAGATTTTTGGTAGCTCTGCAGTCTGATCAGAGCTGCTGGGATGTGGCTGCAACTGCGAGTTCCTCCATTTATGGCAGCTAAAGGCATGCTTCTCCCAATAGGAGTTATTGCCCTGTCTACTAATTGGCCTTACAATGATGATTGATCTCCTCTAAGAGGGTCCCTCAGTTTGGGGCTTTGCGATCACCTCAACATGAGGATAACCATGATCACACACAAGAGACCAGAATTTCCCCCGAAATCAAGTTTATTTGCCAAACGGGCAGTTTGAAAGATTTTATAGAAATGACGAGTTTTCATGTTCAAAACACGTGCCATAGAATTTTACAAATACCTCGATGCTATATTATAAACAAATTAGTGCATAGAGATCACTTAATATGTGATCTACATTTATGATACATTTTAACTAATTTCTTAGGTAGCCTGCAGCTGACATGATACAATGTTTTTCATTGTTTTGTTTTGAATGAATGAGTTCATCTTATTTTTGCCTAGACAAAGCTATATGCATTTACGGTTTCCTCCTGGGAGCTGCCTGAGCATATCCCAGTGGCTCTGTTTGCTGACTGTGTGAAGAGAATCAGACTTCACAGGCTGTGGCCGCAAATGGCTCTGTTCATTAAGAACTGTGAAGAGACTGGGAAACTTGACAGAGAACCACCACAGAGCGAGGGCCAAGGCTGCTCTGCAGAGACGCTTCAAGGATGTGCTGGACTGATATGGCAGGCTTCAGGGAGAAGCTGCTCACTCACAGTTCCATGAATATAAAGGCAGTGCTGAGTAACTGAAGGAGGATGTGCTGGGGGCTTCACCTGAAATGCCACATTAACCAGGCCTCTTTGGGTAGAATGGGCAGGTGGTAGATTCATTGGTTGAACCAAATTTGTAGACGGTAGCTCCTTTATAATGTCATTTAAAAATTTGGTTATTTTTTTAAAGAGGCAGGGTCTCACTATGTTGCCCAGGCTGGAGTGCAGTGGCTATTCACAGGTGTGATCATCACAGACTACAACCTTGAAGTCCTGACCTCAAGTGATTCTCTAGCCTCAGCCTCCTGAGCAGCTGGGGCTATAGGTGCATGCCTAGCTTCCACAATGTCATGTTAATGCACGGGAAGATGCAATTACCTGTCTTGGCATCTTTTAAGAGGGAACTTGGGCTGGGCACGGTGGCTCACACCTATAATCCCAGCACTTTGGGAGGCTAAGGCAGGCGGATCACCTGAGAGGTCAGGAGTTCCCCCAGCCTGTCCAATGTGGTAAAACCCTGTGTCTATTAAAAATACAAAAATTAGCCAGGCATGGTGGCAGGCACCTGTAATATCAGCTACTCAAGAGGCTGACGCAGGAGAATTGTTTTAACCCAGGAGGCGGAGGTTGCAGTCAGCTGACATGGAGTCATTGCACTGCAGCCTGGGGGACAAAAATGAAACTCCATCACACACACACACACACACACACACACACACACACACAGGCAAAAGAGGAAACTTAATAAGTTACAATGTGAAAATGAGCAAAACAAGGAAAATCCTAACAGTCAAAAGGAGGGTTGGATTTACAGGAGAGGCAAAGCTCTTTTCAATACACCGATGACCTGTCTGCACCCACTGTTTATCTGTCTACCTATTTCTTTTCAGAGGAACTAAAGAGGCTGCCCATTTTGAATAACTACTGTTTTAATGAGTCGAAGGGCAGAGAAGATCAAATTTTCATGATCACACTTCCTAAAATAGAAGTGTATTCAGTTATATTTCAAAGGAATTGCTTTTAGAATGAGAGGAAAAGCGATTTTCCAGGGTTGTATCTTTGGATGTTTTTCCCTGTTTACATTCTGCTTCAAAATTACTATTTAGTTAGGCATGTATGCAATTTTTGAGGCCATTATAAAAATCTTGGCATCCCAGGAGGAGTGAAATGAACATAATGAAGATAAATAAAATGAATCACTCCTATTAGCATTTTGCATGAGATTCGAGGTGTTTTGCCAGTAAGCAAAGATACATGGGGACACGTGAAGAACAACTGTACTGCAAATTTCTCAGTTGTAATCCCGTTCTGCTCTTTCAATATTCAGGTCCACGTGCAAGCTCTGTATAGGGGCTACAGAAAAATCATATCCCATCAAGCCTGAAGCCACATGTGGTGGGTGAGGGAGAAGGAGCACTGTATGCAATGGAAATTATAGACTGGAAATGCCAACTTCACCACTGAAACAAAGAACAGATAATTCTTAATAAGTATAGATGATTAGAGTTTCACTTACCATTTGAAAGACAGAATCACAAGAAGAGGCCAACTCTAAATTAAGGTACTGGCAAAAGAATTTTCCAGAGTACCTGCCTAGTTTTCAAAATGATGAATGAGACTTTGCTTGGCTGTAATGAACTATCAGCCATCCATATAGGGAAACATCTTTCACTGACACATTTAATTTCAGTGGTCTTTTGGCTAAGTGGGATCAAGGAAGATAATGCTGGCTGTGAAAGAACGTATCTATGGGAGAATTCAGGATTCCTTTTACTGAATATGTTTTTTTAAAGATTTCACTGAAAACCTCTACATTATTTATTTATTTTTCTTTTGAGAAAATCAACTAAGGTATATGATTTGTTGTGGTTGCTAACAAACAACTGGCCTGTTTCTTCCAGTAAAACATGATATATTTCTCCCTTTTTTGAGAGATATTAATTTTAAGCACTGGCTGGGTCAGAGGACTTTATTTTAAATCCTAGTTTGTCAGAAATTACTATGTGAACTTGGCTAGTAGTGTAGCGTCTATAAGCTGTTTACCTGTAAAATTAAGGCTAGATGCAGTGATAGTAAATGTCCATTTAAGTTCTAAAATGTTCTATTACACTCTCAGATCCTAATGATACAGTTGTGAAGTGGGTGAAGAAATGCACGAAAGAGCTGGAATAACTGGCTAGCTATATGCAGGAAATGGAAACTAGACCTCCTCCTTATACCATATACAAAAATCAACTCGAGATAGATTAAAAGACTTAAAACCTAAAACTATAGAAACCCTGGAAGATAACCTAGGAAATACTATTCTGAACACAAGACCTGGCAAAGATTTCACGAAGATGCCAAAGGCAATTGCAATGAAAACAAAAATTGACAAATGGCACCTAATTAAACCAAAGAGCTTCTGTACAGCAAAAGAAACTGTCAACAGAGTAAACAGACAAACTACGGAATGTCCGACAAAGGTCTAATATCCAGCTCCGTAAGAAACTTAACTTTACAAGCAAAAACCAAACAACCCCATTAAAAAGGACATGAACAGACACTTTTCAAAAACAGACATACATGTGGCCAACAAACATGAAAAAATGCTCAACATTGTTAATCATTAGAGAAATGCAAATCAAAACCAAATATCACTTCACACCAATTGGAATGGCTATTATTAAAAAGTCAAAAAATAATAGATGCTGGCGAGGTTGTGGAGAAAAGAGAACATTTATATGCTGCTGGTGGGACTGCAAACAGCCATTGTGGAGAGCAGTTGCTATTTCTCAAACACCTTAAAACAGAATTACCCGTCGACGTTGCAATCCTGTTACTGGGTATATACCCAAAGGAATAGAAATCAGTCTACCATAAAGGCACAAGCACATGTGTGTTCATCACAGCACTATTCACTGCCCACAGTGAAGACATGGAATCAACCTAAATACCCATCAATGGCAGACTGGATAAAGAAAATATGGTACATATACACATATACACCATGGAATACTATGCAGCCATAAAAAAGAATGAGATCATGTTCTTTGCATTAACATGGATGGAGCTGGAGGCCATTATCCTAAGCAAACTAACGCAGGAACAGAAAACCAAATACCACATGTTCTCACTTATAAGTAGGAGCTAAACACTGAGTACACAGACACAAAAAAGGAAACAACAGGCACTGGGGTCTACTTGAGGGTGGAGGGTAGGAGCAGGTTGAGGATCAAAAAACTACCAAACTACCTATCAGGTACTATGCTTATTACCTGGGTGACAAAATAATCTGCACACCAAACCCCTGCTATATGCAATTTACCTCTATAATAAACCTGCACATATACCCTTGAACCTGAGTTTTTTTTCTTTTAAAAGAAACTCATCAAAGAGTCTCCAACAAGTCATAGGCCCAAAGTCCACTCAGTGACAAAAATCTCTGAGCCAGTCTGAAAGGCCTAGAAGAGATATTTGAATATTCCATGCAGTAAAATTGCCTTTTAACCAAGGTTTAGGCCATTATTTGAATGCTTCATAAAATGATTTAAATCAGAGTTTATTCACCGCCTCCTGGTAAGTTCATAAGTGACTAAGAAATCCTTTCATGGTAAATTTATGAGAGAAATGACACATCTTTGTGGCTGTTATAAGCTTATAAGTGGTTAAAAAGGTTGTAGAAAAGAACATCTTGCAAAAAAAAAGAAAGTGGTCTGACAACTCAAGTTGAAGTTGTTCACATTAATGCACAAGTTTAAGAGAAAAGAAACCTCAGAAACAGATGTTTAGATTATTCAGTGTTTACATGATCAGAGCCCTGACTCATTCCCATTCTTTTGGGGACATTTTAAAGGAAAAAAAAGTGGCAAGAGAAATAATCTAAAATAAATTCGCACCCATAAAAGAATTTGCGGCCGGGCG
>NW_012119598.1:13967326-14014040 GCF_000951035.1 Colobus angolensis palliatus | reverse complement strand
GGTTGGTGCTTAATCAATAGTTTCCAATTGAATCAACTGGCTGAAGCTGAGGTTCCCATGGTCTCCCTTAGTAACTTGTTTCCCTGGAAATTTAACCTTAAACTCATATAAAACAAACTCACTCAAGTTCAAAGTCTACTGTTCCTTTTTATGATTTCTCAGTTGTAGTTAAGCTAGTTTTTCCTTTAAGCAAAAGCAATGTTGATTTTTTTGAGTCTGTTTTCTCTAATTGAGATCATTTTGATTTCCTTAAGTTGGTTTACTAAACTTAACCTCAGGCGCAAATTCATTGATATAGACCATGGGTATTAGTGACCTCCATATACTGGCCCCAAGACAGACCCCTCTGGCAATCCACGTGATATGCTCCATTCAGATGTACCCGGTGCCCCTGAATTCCAACTGCTAATTGTGAAAAGTCTTAATCAAGTCTCTTAGAGCTGTGACAGTCCCTTTTACACAACTGCAAGAACCATGACCTAAAGACCTATGTGGCAACTGTAGGCTCAGTGGAATTGTGGAAAAGGTCCTTTATGCTCTTCCAACACTGCGTGTGCTTCTCTATGTTTTCCACACTCCCTTGAAGTGAGATTGGGTTCTGATGAATGGACTGTGAGCAGAAGTGATGTGTGTGCCTCCTCTACTCGCTCTTCCCTTGAAACTGAGATTGGAGCCATGTGTTCTAGAAGTATGTAATGGCTACCTGAAGGATCAAGGCTACCAGATCCACATTAGGCTTAACTCCAGTGAGAAATAAACCTTTGCTGCCTTAGGTGACTGGGATTTAGGATTTTCCTGTTAGGGTAACTAGCATTAGTTATTCTTTTCTTTTTCCCCCAGACTGAAGGAGTGCAGTGGTGCAAACTCAGCTCACTGCAACCTCCATCTCCTGGGTTCAAGCAATTCTCCTGCCTCAGCCTACCAAGCAGCTGGGACTACAGGCCTGTGCCACCACACCTGGCTAG
The DNA here is from genome assembly GCF_000951035.1 of Colobus angolensis palliatus. Taxonomy (NCBI): domain Eukaryota; kingdom Metazoa; phylum Chordata; class Mammalia; order Primates; family Cercopithecidae; genus Colobus; species Colobus angolensis. Next base: position 14,013,075 of record NW_012119598.1, on the reverse strand, counting down.
TTTTTTTTTTTTTTTTTTGAATTTTTAGTAGAGATGGGGTTTTACCTTGCTCGACAGGCTGGTCTTGAACTCCTGATCTCAAGTGATCGACCTGCCTTGGCCTCCCAAAATGCAGGGATTACAGCTGTGAGTCACCGCGCCTGCCCAGCATTACTTATTCTAATAAGAGTCTAGCATGATACAGTATTCAAACTCACCAGGAGAGGGAAGGAAATAGCGTTCCTTATCTATTACAGTTGAAAGTCTTACTCATTTGGTGCTCTGGATACCTTGTGTGGGAGGTCCATCTTACAGACGTGGAAACTAAGGCTTGACAGGGGCCCAGCTAGTAAATGGTGAAGAGCTTTCAAGCTCAGGTCCAGCTCCAAAGTCTTGATTGCTCTTCTTACTAGCCCACTGCTTCTCAAACTTTAGTGTGCATCGGAATCATGCTGGTTAAAATGCAGATTCCTGCACACCACCCCTGCCCCTAGCCCAAGAATTTCTGATTCTGAGTCTGGGGTGGGGCCTGACAATATGTGGGGCCTCAACAAATTCCCAGGGGAAAATGATGCCATTAGCCCATGGGCCACACCAGGAGAACCACTGCATCGAACCTCTGTTCCCCACATTGCAACAGGCACAGGTATTACTGAAATGCAATAAAAAGCCCAGTTAAGCCTGAGATAGAAGAACAACTCCTTTCCTCTTCCTCATTCCATGCCTTATCTCTCCCTTGAGGACATTTGCATGTACAAGCTTGACCCACTGGTCTAGAACTTTACAGTCCACCAGGATACCTACCGAACCACAGGTCCTTGGGAGGGAAGCTCTGTTCAACATAAAAACTAAACCAAACTAAACATTTTTTCCAGTGGGTTTGCCAGAAATAGGAAAACCCTGGATTTAGAAGATGTGCTTCTCTTTGCCCTTTATCATCTCTAAGATAATTGGTTCTGTTTCCTCACCTACAGAATGGGATTCCCAGTAGCAACTGCCTTGCAGGGTTGCATGGGGATTATTAGATGAGGTGCTGATGGGGAAACACTTTATCTACAGCAACAGGCTTTAAAGTTATATAAGGCATGTGTCAGGGACCTTCGCCCTGAGAGGTCTTTAAATGTAGATGGGTTGATTCTTCTTTCACTTCGCCAAATATCCTGGCTGGTTACAGTGGCTCACGCCTGTAATCCCAGCTCTTTAGGAGGCTGAGGTGGGCGGATCACTTGAGTCTAGGAGTTTGAGACCAGCCCGATCAACAGGTCGAAACCCCATCTCTACTAAAAACACAAAAATTAGCCAGGTGTGGTGGCACATGCCTGTAGTCCCAGCTACTCGGAAGGCTGAGGCATGACAATCACTTGAACCCGGGGAGGTGGAGGTTGCAGTGAGCCAAGATTGTGCCACTGCACTCCAGCCTGGGCAACAAAGTGAGACTCCATCTCAAAAACAACAACAACAACAACAACAACAACAACAAACCACAGCGAATATCCTCAGAAACACAGCCTTTCCTTCTGCCATCTGCTTAGATTAACAACAAACAAGAACAATCATTACAGATTAGGGGAAAATCACCTGAGAACAAAAAGGGGCTGTGAGTAACAAACAGCTCAGTCTTTGAAGCTTCCTCTTCATCTACCCTAAGAGGAGGCTCTTAAAATGTGACCATGCAGCCCAGAAGATTCCTCCATTCCCTGCTTAGTCTGCAGTTGAGTATAGCTGTGCTCTCCCCACCCCCTGCACCCAAAATTTGAAATGCTGCTGGAATAATCAGTCGTTTAAAACAGCTATGAAATATAAAACAAAGTAAGACTCACAGCCTCCAAGAATGGCCTTTTTTTTTTTTAAAAAAAAAAAGAACCTTTGCAAGTTTAAACACTAAGATCGATTGTGTTCCCACTGGGTAAAAGGCAGCTCTTTGTCCACCACACTTACTATATCACTGAAAAATGTATAGGCTGCCAGGGCAGCCACAAGTCACAGATGCAGAGAACTAGTGGTGCTCCCCAAGATGTGGCTCTGCTCCTCAACATGCAGACCTGGGCTTGCAGGCTGGGCCTCCCCTCCTCCTGACACACAGGTATGCACATATACACACAGAGTCAAGGCTTAGAAACTTTGTCCTAGCAACAGGATGTCAAGAGTTCAGTCTTTGCTGCAGCTGTTAACAGCTAGAGGCTGGAGGGAGAGAGTAAGAGGCCGTGCACGTCCCTGCAAGTGCTCTGAGACATGTTCAATGGCTGTAGGGCCCTGTGATGGCTGTGACCCATGGCTCAATGCCAGAACCTCTACATGTGTGATTTTGAAGTTTTATTCTACCTCCTTCCAATGCATCTTGCTCAAATCTTCTTATGCAGACGCTTTCTCGCCTTCCATTGATTTTTTTTTTTTAAATAAGCCCCAGTGAACATGTGCTTTCTTTAACTGTCTATCAAACAGGTAGTGCTGTAGCCTAGGCTCATCTGAGCACCTTTCGGAAGATGTCAGTATTCCCGAAGGGCTCTCAAAAAGGATTTTCTATTGTGTGCAGTGAGTTCATAAAAGATGTCAAATTATCTGAAAGCAGCTTAGCTCCTCTAAGAGTCCATGCATTTGTGGTACAAATGTTGTAGGACTCAATAAATACATTCAAATCATGCTCACCCTGACTTGACTTGTTCCCAACACACAATTTCAGTTTGGTGACTGGCGTCTTCCTTCCGTTTTATGGGAGGTCTCAGAATCCTCCCAGTTTATGGGAAGTCTCCCTGGCCTGAGCCACTCCTACCCAGGCTTTGTGGATCTGAAGATGAGCGAATACCAGGGCCCTGTTTCCATTTCTCTCCTGTGCTCTCTAAGCTGTGCCCCACTCCCTGCTCCTCCACAGCTGAGATGAGGATGATGATGATGATGAGGAGGAGGAAGATGATGATGGCGATGATAATGGCACACAACCGCAAAGGCTAGGCCTAAAGCATGGCCTCCAAAACTTCACTCCAGTCTATTTTCCTTCCTTTTTTCTTTGGAGTGGTAATTCACAGTGACACGTATCCAGGGACACTGAGTAAGTCCAAGTTGAATTGAATTCATAGAGCCTTTTATTGTTATTCCTATTTTTAGAAAGTGTTTCTGCAGCAGAAGAAATTACCTAGCCTGGGGAGATGCCAGCTCACACTCAGCATTAGGCCTTAGAATCCTGGGGAGACACTATTTGGCACTTTGGAGCTAGGTGTCGGTGTGTCAGACTCACCGCACCAATTTTCCCCAACCATAAACACTACTCAAACTACATTTAGAAGTCGAGATTACTGTACTTTATTGGCTGTGCTACAAGCATAAAAAATGGATTTCAATTTTCTCTCTTGAACATTGTATCATGATTTAAAGCAGCGCATAATCCTTGGTACATATTATTTCATATTCTGCTTGTAGCAACAATGGTGTAGACTACTTAGGAGTATAAAATACAGATTTAGGAGACTTTTTCTATCTAGCATATTATGAAATTCTAAATAAGGCAGAGTAACATACTAGGCTTCATGGAGATGATCAGACTATTATCTCACTATCTCATTCACTATGCCCCACTTGCCAGCTTTTTAAGTCATGGTAATGATAAAGTAGTGAGGAGGAGAGAAAAGAGGAAGAATTTTGGTCCTTTACGAAGGAGAAAACTAATCTGATCTACCACGTGGGGCTTAGTGCCAGTTTCCATGCCTTAGGTGTAGATTCAAGCTATCAGCGTCACTAGGTGCTTTAACCTTAAACCCTTCTGATTCCCAGGCTGTGGGTGTTAAGGAAAAGAAAGCAGGGAAGCTACTTCACCAGCTTCATCCAACTTAATGTGTTCTTTAGGAGTCACTTGCAGACATTCTGCAGCAACCTAACTGAATTCCTAAAACAAAGACCTGGAACAAGTGTTCATTTTTAGGAATATGGCATATTGATTAAAGATCAATCCACACAAATAAATAAAGTCACGCACCTCATAACAACCTTTTGGTTAATGGACTGCATATGGGACTGTGGTCCCAAAATATTATAATACGGTACTTTTATTTTACCTTTTCTATGTTTAGATGCACAGATACCATGTGTTACAATTGCTACAGTATTCAGTCCTGTAACATAGCATACAGGTTTGTAGTTGAGGAGTAATAGGCTCTACCATCTAGCCGAGGAGTGTAGTACACTCTACCATCTAGGTCTGTGTGAGTACACTTCATGATGGCCACACAATGACAAAACTGCCTGACATATTTCTCAGCATGTAATCCCATCGTTAAGCAATGTATGCCTGTACATTCAAACTAATTTGAATTCTACAGATGCTAATTTTAAATTGCTACTGATACATACACGTGTTCACATTTACATTTACAACATACCTACTATTCCTGTCTCACTGTCTCCTCAGCATGTGCAGTGCACGCACAAAGATTTCATGAATATACTATAAATAGAATAAACGACATCATCCAGGACCAAGATTTAAAATAGGTGGCCCAGGACTGAGATGGAGTCATTGGGCTGAATTCAGTCTACAAATATATATTTTTGCCTATCTCATTTTTTTTTTTTAAAGAGGGGTCTCATTCTGATGCTCAGGCTGGAGTGCAGTGGCACAATTATAGCTCACTGCAGCCTCGACCTCCTGGGCTCAAGGGATCCTCCTACCTTAGCCTCCCAAGTAGCTGGAACTACAGGTGGATGCCACCATGCCCAGTTAATTTTTAAGAATTTGTTTTGTCATCATGGGGTCTGTGTTGCCCAGGCTGGTCTCAGACTCCTGGGCTCAAGTGATCCTTCCACTTTGGCCTCCCAAAGTGCTGGGATTATAGGCGTGAGTCACTGTGCCAGTCCTATAAAGTCTAAAAAATTTGAAATTGTCATGTTAAAAATCCAGATTCTTTTTTCAGAAGAGCTAACAAACTAGCCCTTCATTTTTGCAAAACAACATGGGGTTGAAGCTGAACAGTGATGGTCTCTTGATGCAAGGGTGGACTTTTCATCTTGCCCCTGTTCCCAACACTCCCTCTTCATCTCCTCACTGTCAGCTTCACTTCTGTGCAATATCTCTCTGTCTCCACATGCATTTGGGGTCACGGTCCCTTCTCTAGGTAAACCCACTTGACACTTCTCCAAGTGTTATGGATTGAATTCTGTCTTCCTAAAACTTCCAGGTTGAAATCCTAATCCCAGCACCTCACAAGGTCTTTACAGGGATAATCATGTTAGAATGGGGTCTTCAGGATGGGGTGGTGGGCCCTAATCCAGCATAACTGGTGTCCTTATACAAAGGGGAAATCTGAACACAGAGATACACACACAGGGAGAGCATCATGCAGAGACGAAGGCAGAGATTGAGGGATGCATCTACAAGCCAAGGAAGGCCAAAGATTCTCAGCAAACACAAGAGGACAGCAGAGATGCCCAGAACAGAGCCTCCCTCATGGCCCTCAGAAGGAACCAACTCTGTTGACACCTGGATCTCAGACTTCCAGCCTCTAGACCTCTGAGACAATGCATTTCTGTGTGTATGCCACTTGATTTGTGGGACTCTGTTATGGCAGCTCCAGCAAATGAATACACCAAGTAGCTTAAATGAAGTCAGTACCTTCCTTTGATCATTGGGAATAATCATCGGTGAGTGGTCTGCATTATTGGCTATGTCTAGCTTAGGAAAAGGACATTACAAGGAGAAATGTTCTTTCCCAAACCAAGTGGCCAGGCTTCCAAGAGCTTATACATAGAGATGCATCCAACTAGAAGTGGGGGGGTCTGTCTGCTCCAGCTCAGTTGATGAAAAAATTCTGGTCAACTCTGACTGCCAAAAAAAAAAAAAAAATGCCCATAGTTCATTCCTGAGTAGGAGGGTGATATTTTAAGGGTAAAGGGATATCTTAGAGGAAGGAGTATGTCAGGGAGGTAGATGGTCCCAATCCTCATTTACTCCTGAGCTCACTTTAGATTATAAACTCCTGTGTATGTGGTGAGGCACTTTCCATTTTATTTTTCTTTTGCAGGCGTTTTCATCTGGTCCAAACAACCAAGAGGGTATGGGTGGGGACAGAGGACCTCAGTTGGAGAGGACTGGGCCAGTCGATCCTCTGTTGGGTCTGAAGAGCTAGCGATTCCCTAGGTGAGGTCCCAAGTAGACTGGCTGTTGACTGACCACAAATAGGTCATTTTGGAGTCTTAATCTCCTTCCTTTAAAAATGAGTAGCCCTATCAACTTACTGAATGACTCACTTTTTATAGGATGTTTCAGAATCAAAAGCACAGCTTGTTAGGCATCAGGTTTTTCTTTAGTTCCAGAACACCCCATACCTAGTGATCCGAAGGTCCAACCTCTGAGGGTTTCACTTCACCAATCAGTCAGTGCCACGGGCTGGAACGTGAGGAAGTGCCACAGCATGCTGGCTCTGGCTGATCACGAGGTCACCCTGACAGGGCACCCTAACTATGAACTTTGAGAAGCATGGCTCCGTGTCTAATTTTTTTAATACTGATATTTTGGGGTAGTATGTTCAATTATATTTCAAATAAACAAAATGGGGTCATGAGGGAACATTACTCTTGTGGGAATAAAAAGCTTGACAAATGAACAGAACTAGAAGTAGATGTAATGGCTAAGATCCCATAGTCAGGGATCTTAGCCTGAACCTCCTAGGTTTCAGGATGTGGAATCCCAAGAGGAGATCTAGAGAGAATGCAGAATGGTTTCTCATGGGGTGGGGTAGGTGGGGCGAGGGATTGCCCTGAGGTCTCTGTGTGTCCACTGGAGATGAAAAGTGTTACTCACATAGCACTGAGAAGTGACCCTCAAACCAGGGGACTCTAAGAGAACTTCATCAATATGAATCTAATCACATATCCCCATATGTACCATTTCTTCATGTATAAGACACAGGTACTACTGCAATGATACACCATGCACAGTATAATCCGGGCACAAATAACCATGTTAAGAAAAGATGACATGAAATGAATGTAAATAGAAGCTCTACTATTTTCACCTGGCACCCCAGTGGATGGCATCATTCACCACTCCTTGGTCCTCTGTGCCATCCCAAAGTTCAAAGTCTGTATATATATGGAGGAGGAGTCACATGAACCCTGCTGACCAACCTTCATGTCCCTAGGGCAGTCCATACGTTTCCAATGGCAGTTAATTGAAATAGTTATTTATTTAAAAATCCAGATGACTTGCTGACTGAGATTTAGGAGAGTCTGCCCAATAGCCTCAACAAGTAAATGTTTTTGGAAGCACAGAGATTATTCTTAGAATGCTGCACATTGTGGTCTTTTTTTTTTTTTTCTTATGTTACTGGAACTTTCAGGCTAAAATTATGTTTTCTACCTTGCTGACTCCATGAGGACCACAGACTTGGTCACATGCTTTTCAAAGAGCCTAAGATTTCCAGTACATTAATAGCCAGAGAATGCTGCGGCCTTGTAGCTTAAGAAATGCCAACTCTACAGCACACATCTGCATTCCTTTAGTTGCTTTTTGTGATCATAAAGCACATGTTTTACACACAGTAATCAGATGACCTAGTCTAATGCCTTCAGGGCAAATGACTAGGAAATGAAAGAATCAGAGCTAGAACCCAAACTCCTGACTCCAGAGTAGCTCGCTGTCTACCACAGTCACTTTTTGGTCCTCAGATTTCCCCTCCATTCTTCCCTGGCTTCAGGATGAATGGGTGGCTGGAAACACAGAGCTGAGCTCTCAATTCTAAAGGGAATTGTCCCTAAAACTCTTTGGGTCTGCATTAATGGCTGTGCTACCTCAAAAATGACCTTGAGGTATAGATATGACCTATCTGCCATATGGAGACATGTGCTAAGCTCTGTACAACTTTGCCAATTTGCTAGACATTCCTGACAGTCTGTCCTTTAGGCACAGTCCCTGCAATCTGGCTAGAGCTTCCAAGGGTCTTACCACAAAGAAAGAAACTCCCTAGTTGAAAGAGTGAAGGACAAAGTGGGTTCAGAGGAAGGACACAGGTCATCTCAATTGCTTGAATATGCTGCCTTCTCTACTTTGTCTTTCTGTCCCTAGTTGACGTGTCTTCTCCTGCTGATAAGGTTTGGTTCTGTGTCCCCACCCAAATCTCACCTTGAATTTAATCCCCATAATCCCTACATGTCAAGGGCGGGGGAGGTAACTGAATCTTGGGGGCAGTTTCCCTCATGCTGTTCTTGTGATAATGAGTGGGTCTCATGAGATCTGATGGTTTTATAACTGCCTGGCATTTCCTCTGCTTGCACTCATTCTCTCTCCTGCCGCCCTGTGAAGAGGTGCCTTCTGCCATGATTGTAAGTTTCCTGAGACCTCCCCAGCCACGCAGAACTGTGAGTCAATTAAACCTCTTTTCTTTATAAATTACCCAGTCTCAGGTATTTCTTCATAGCAGTGAACTGAATAATACACCTGCTATCGGCCATAATGAAAGAGGGCTGGGAACGAAGTACACTATGGTAAACCTTCAGTGGATGTCACAAATTCCAAGCAGTATTTAAGCATCCTTATTAGGGGAAGAGTTGGGAAAGGGCTGATCTACCAGAATAAGATTTCAGATACAGAGAACCTCTTTCTGTCCTGAACCTCTTTCAGGACACGGATGGTTTACGTCTCTTCCAACCTCTGGGTTTTGCAGCTGCCTTTGCTATCCAGTCATGGTGGTGGCTTATGGATATGTATTTAGGCAGGACAGGCTGGGACTGTCTCTCTTTTTAGGAGTATGCTCTGGGACAACAGTGCCCTTTTTTACTGTGCTAGTCTAAATCGGGTGCAAGGACCCCACAGTGAAAAAGCAGGTGTCCAGGCTCACAGGCTGACTTCCTATGCTTCCCATCTCTCTCTCACACTTGCCAAAGAAGAGGTCACCCAGGCAGCCAGATGCTCTGGCATCTCACTCCCACCTGCAGATAAATTTTCATTTGCCCCTCACATACCCGGGGATCTGCTTGTACTGTAGCAGAGCTGGAGGAATGGGAAGTGAGGGGAAGGAGCTATGATAAAAGATTTACTCCTTCTCTTTTTTCTAATCCCCTAGAGAATAATGTGTAAACTTGAACAAGCTGGGTCAGGAGTAGCCCAGAACCATACCCACCCACCCCAACCAATCTCAGAACTGACATATGGTTCTACGTAACATGAGAGAGATCAGGGAGGCCAGGATCATTATCTTCAAGTATGCTAAAGCATGCCGTGTTACAGGGGATGAAGGTGCAGAAAACACAGAATAAGACCAATGGATGGGAGTGGCATGGACAGATTTCAGTTCAATATTGGAAAAATGCCTAACAATAAGGCTCTCCAACAGTGGGACAGGCTCTCCAACAGTGGGACAGGCTCTCTAGAGAGCTGCAACTATCACTGAGGTATTAAAAGAGAAGGCCGTGTTACTTCAATCAATGAGAGAAAGAATGCATGTGTGTGTGGCAGGTGGTTAGATGTTTTCATTCTATGACTCTAAAGACTGCATAATACTATGTCCAATCATCCATCAGTGTTGACCATTTTGCAAAGCCCTGTACCATTACAACATCCTCCAAGAGGAAACTAAGTTAATTTTGGAAAAGAAGCTGCCCTTACGTAACAAAGTAAATCAGGTGGGAGGGAAGAATACTGGCATAAAGCTGGGTGACGCCTATGTCTACATAATCTCTATGTACCACCTTCCTCACTTGTACATTGCAAAGGTGATGGTAACAACAGGTAACTGATTGCTTGCTATGGGCCAGACACTGTTTTAAATACTTCTATTAATTTGCTTAATTTTCACAGCTCACTCTTTTACTTATGTAGAAACACAGGGAAAGAGACTAAGTGACTTACTTAGGGCCATATAGCTAGTAAGAGGGAGAATCAGAAATTAAGCCCTGGTAGACTTCCACACATTATGTCCTTCCACACATTATGTCCAGGCACTCACAACAGTGTCTGGTACAAAGTAAGGGCTCAAGAGAGAGAATTCCAGAGTTGTGCTGTGTGACATTATGCAAAGCAATCAAAGTTCTCTATGCCTGGTGTTCTCATCTGTAAAATGGGTGTACGAATGTGTATCTTATAGAGAGGCCCAAAGACAAATGATTTAATACATATAAAATGTTTAGAGAATGGTGACAAATAATAAGTACTCAACAAAGGTTACCTAATGTCACATAAACATGCCCTTGATTACAAATACATACATAGGTGGTTAATATCTTAATATAATATAAAGCTATGCCTATGTCTGTAATATCCATACATAAAGGGCAATCACTCAAAAAGAGTCCCGGTGGAGTAATGAGGCATCACTACCAACCACTTAACCGTATAGCAGAGAGTTTGTTTATCTGACTGCTTTGTGCTTAATCAAACCACACCTTATCTCTCCATAGGTCAATTCTATTACATGATGGAGGCCTTCCTTTCCTTCCTTCCCCTCCCTTCCCCTTCCCCTTCTCCTTCTCCCTTCTCTTCTCTTTTTCTTTTTCTTTTTTCTTTCTCACTCTGTCACCTGGGCTGGGAGTGCAGTGGCATGATAATGGCTCACTGCAGCCTTGACCTCCTATGCTCAAGTCATCCTCCTGCCTCAACCTCCCATGTAGCTGGGACCATAGGCATGTGCCACCACATCTGGCTAATTTTTTATTTTATGTAGAGGTGGAGTTTTACTTTGTTGCTCAGGCTGGCCTGGAACTCCTGGGCTGAAACAATCTGCCTGCCTTGGCCACCCAATATGTTAGGACTACAGGCATGAGCCACTGTGCCTGGTCAGATGATGGAGGCTTTTCTACAGATGATTATTCTCCCTGGAAACCTGCCTCTCAATTTCTCCCTGAACCTTGAATCAAGTGAATTTTCCAAGATTTGTATAAATGAAAGAGAGAGCACTATAGAAACAACCTTGGAGACAAAATGGGATGTTTTCCATTGTATCTTTTTGTTTTTCTTTCTTGAGACAGAGTCTTGCTCTGTCATACAGGCTAGAGTGCAATGGCACGATCTCAGCTCACTGGAACCTCTACCTCCCGGATTCAAGTGATCCTCCTGCCTCAGCCTCCTGAGTAGCTGGGATTAGAGGCCACCATGCCTGGCTAATTTTTGCATTTTTAGTATAGATGGGGTTTCACCACGTTGGTCAGGCTGGTCTTGAACTCCTGACCTCATGTGATCCGCCTGCCTTGGCCTCCCAAAGTGCTAGGATTATAGGCATAGGCTACTGCGCCTGGCCGAGAGTGCCAGAATCTGGAGAGCTAAAGGCTCACTGCCAGGGAGGCAGAGGGTGCCGCTGTCCTACCTGGTGAGCTTGGTGCCAATCTGTTGCCTCAGCTCCAGCCGCTCCTCATCCGTCTGCCTGGGAAGGATGTTCTTTTCTTCCAGCTCTCGCTTGGAGGGCCTGTTGCTGAGTTTGATGGCTAAGGAGTCCTTCCTGCAGACCTTCATGGCCAGGGAGCCTGTAGGAGAGAGAAATGAGTCAATAAAGGCTGACGTATCTGCCTGGGCTCCCACAGGGCCAACCCTGGGCCATAAGATACAAGGCAGGAAGGAAGTCATCAATGCTTTAACACCTGAAAGTGGTTAAGGCGTCAGTTCCTAGAGTTCCTGCCATTGCCACACACTCTGCCCCTAGCACTGTGTGGGGCACATGGACAGCACACAGGGAGCCTGTGATTGGGTCTCTGCTCTCCAGGAACACCTAGCATGCAGGCGACATCACAAAGAAAGGCAGGACTGGCTGTGGGGTGCAGTGGACTGCAAAGGGGGAGACAGGACAGAGGCCTTTAGCAATTGGGGGAAGTTTCACGAGGAGGAGGGGCTGACACCTGAAGCAGTGATGAGAGTCCAACAGGCAGCAGGTGGGCGGGGATCTGTGTCTGCAAAAGTTCAGTGGTGAAGGTTACACCAGGAAATCTCAAGAGACAGAAAAGATCACCTACACTGGAGCTGGGGGCATGTGAAGGAGAAAAAAGGTAGGCCGACAAAGTGGGGCTGGTTGGGGGTGGGAGTGGAGGTGAAGGCTTTGAAATAGGCAATATCCTGGGGTGGGTTTTTTCTTTTTAACCCCAGGGTTTCCGAGCAGCTGAGGCAGGGCTTCTCTACATCTGGTATAAATCAGTGGTTCTCAACCAGTGGTGATTTTGCTTCCCAAGGGACACCTGGCACTATCTCAAGGCATTTTTGGTTGTCAAAGCTAAGGTGGCAGGCAGAGGGTGCTACTGGCATCTAGCGGACAGAGGCCAGGGATGCCTGTAAACACCCCACCATACACAGTATGGCCCACACCAAAGAATTATCTGGTTCCACATGCCGGGAGTGCTGAGGTTGAGAAACCTCGTTATAAAACATTCAGTTCTCTGGATACTGAACAGCAAAACGGGCTGAGCAGTTGCTCCTTCCATTCATGGATCATTGAGGTCTTTGGCTGCCCTGTGTGGTTCTTTCCTTGACATCATTTGGATCCCTTCATAGCTTGCCAGGTCTCACACGGAGCCAGCTATTTGAAGCCTGGTAAGTAGAGAGCAAGAGAAAACGCCAGCAGGCAACAAGTCTGAGGATGCCTTTGGGCTTTATTGTGTAGTGCTTTTCTTCTTTCTTCCTCCGCTGGTTTTAGAACATGGGCTTCAGAATGTGACAGAGCCTGCATCAAACCCCAGCATTGCCCCTTAGCAGACGTGAGGCCCTGGGCCTGTGCCTTGCTTCTCCATTTTCTGCCCTTATCTGTAAAATGAGGCAATAGCATCCATGCCTCAGGGTTGTGAGATGTAGGTGAGAGATTAAAACCGTAGCCCACTGTCAGGCACACAGTACATGTTCAATGCATGGTTGCTATTCTCATAAGTTCATTTATTAAAAAGTTGACCAAATATCAGGCTGTACTCACGTAACTAAAATTTATTTACTGTTCATGGCTACAGTGATGGGTTTTGAACTTTGCTTTCTTCATTTCTTCTCTTGTCTCTTAGCACATTTAAAGGTCATAAATAAGAAATTTAAATTGAGGCCTTCAAAGTTGCTGAGGTATGCTTAAAAACTGAATTTGTTGCATATACAGTGGGTAGTATTTGAGTGTTTGCTAGACAGACACAGAGTTTTAAACTTTTTTTTTTTTTTTTGTGGGTTGGGGGAGAAGTTGCATCCTAAGGGAAGCAACAAAGAATAAGCCATTTAAAGAGGTAGGAGGTGGCAGTAATTTTTAGAGCTAGGAGGGCATTTAGAGGACATTTACCCTCTCCTCTAATTGATGTAGGAACTGAGGCCCCAAGAGGTAGACTAAGCTGCCCTACGACCCAGGACCAGTCAACACCAGAGCGGGGATTAGAACCCAGAATGCTGGGCTACTGGGTCCTCTCTCTGCTCTCTTTCCACAATAGCATGCTTCCCCACCCCTGGTGAAGAGTTAAGATGAACGCACTGGTGTATAATGAGCTGTCATCGTCTTCGTCCTCCTCCTCTTCCTCCTCTTCTCTTGTATACAGGCAAGAAGAGTCTTCGTAGTCTGACTCGTGAGGCACATTTTCTTTATTGTCATCACATTCAATCACAACAGTTGGCACTTGTCTTATTTCTGGAAGGCCCATAGGTCCCGCTTTGGTGACCCCGTCACCCGAGTGCAACCCAGAGCTGTGGTAAGAAGTGGAACAGGGGACCCGCTGCTCAGAGCTGTTTAAAGACAAGGAGGAAAGATGAAATTCATTTTGGCTAACATGCTATATAAATGCATCAAAACCATTTTAAAACTCAGTTGTCTAGTCCTAAGAGACAAAGGGTCTACTGGGCAAGTAAGGTGCCATCGCTCATCTTACAGGGAATCATTTGAAAATGGCACTGTTTCCTGAAGGGAATAGTGGCGTGGGATAGGAAATAATAAATCCAACTCCTCGTGAGTGGTGTGATGGTTGCACAATGATGTGAACGTACCTAATGCCATTGAACTGTATGTTTTAGAATGGTTAAGATGGCAAATTTTATGTTATCTGTGTTTACCATTAATTAAAAAAAATTAAAAGCAAGGGTAAAGCATTAACCTGATAGTGAAGCTACAGTTTCAGGAGAGAAAGATAATAATTGAGGTTCTAGTTTTCTAAAGCTACACAGGGCGACTGATAGGGACTGAGTGTGTGAAAGACTGAAATGCTGTGGCTGGAGATGCTGAGAAAGGGAAGAGGCGGATGGACAGAAGGCCGGAGACCCATGCATGACATCATCAGCGATGACCTACAGAAAGTTATCTCCCACAGGGAGCCACAGGTAATGCCAGTCTGGATATTTTGCAGGTCAGCTTTCTAAGAGGCATCGAGGATGATGTTTTTGGATCAAATATCTTTATTAACTAAAAAAACTATACTGCTGGGCGTGGTGGCTCATGCCTGTAATCGCAGCACTTTGGGAGGCCAAGGCAGGTGGATCATGGGGTCAAGAGATCGAGACCATCCTGGTCAACATGGTGAAACCCCGTCTCTACTAAAAATACAAAAATTAGCTGGGCGTGGTGGCACACACCTGTAGTCTCAGCTACTTGGGAGGCTGAGGCAGGAGAATCACTTGAGCCTGGGAGGCAGAGGTTGCAGTGAGCTGATATCATGTCACTGCACTCCAGCCTGGCAACAGAGTGAGACTCCATCTCAAAAAGAAAAAAAAAAATCTATACAAGTTTGTTGTTCGAAAGTTAGTAAATGCATGTCATCAAAAGTAAAGAAAATAATTATTTTCTGAATCCTCTAGCTGAGGATTATGTAGTAACTTAGAATCCTTTTTATGATGGGCTTTGCATGAAATCTAGTAAGTATCATAAGAATATGAAGCCAGAAACCACAGTTAAATTTTGTAATTCTTTTTCAGATTAACTGGAAGTGGAATTTATATCTTTCATTTAAGGAATTTCCAAACACAGGAAACTCAATGCATTTTACCATCCAAAAGTGTTTAACATGCATAAGGAAATGGAGCATGAGGTTATATTATATATGAGTAAGTTCTACATTTGAATATTGTATCCAAAAGAAATCTGACTTAGGACATATGAATGCATGCCTCTCCTCTGAAACTTTCAATTATGCTTTAAATTATTGCTATGCCTAATGTAAATTCAATTAACTTCCTTCCTTCCATTGTTTCCAAAGAGCTGTTTTTTTCTTTGTATTTTTCACATAACTCTTCAGTGACACAAATGGAAAAATCTAGTTAACACATTATGAGCTATGATGTTCAACGCGATGAACTAAATCAACTTAAAAAAAGCCAACTACTGAATAGTACTAAATCATATATTTATAAAAATGCAGCATCTCATTAGTGGTTTACCACATTAGTGGTTTACGTCGGTCCATTTCCCACCTAATTTAATACAAACGACAATGGGAGCAGGAGGGTGAAGTCCCCAGAGTGGCAAAGGGTGATGGGAGTGGGGCCAGGGACTTGGTGCTCACCCTGCAAAAGCAGCCCTTTTATCAGTGACAGCCACTCCATTCCAACTGCGCCTGGATTTCCACATTGGGTATTATAGGAAGTAAGGATGGAAGAGGCAAAAAAAATTTAATTCCACGGCTCATATTTTGCCCAAATCCTGTCTTTCCTCTCTCCACTTTCTAGTTTAATTAGCAATGGTTTAGGCACAGAGCTAGGGATAACGGAAGCCGGGAGCTGGGGATGAAAGCAGTCAATAGATATTCTTGTTTGGTGGGAAGAATCTTTTAAGGAAAAAAGTTGGAAACCAGAAAGCATGAGTTTCCTTAAGGTAGAAGGCTCCAAGTTGATTCAAGAAGATAAAGAAGAGAGAAAAACGCAAAGGAAGATAAGAAACTCCACCTCATAGGTAGTGTGTGATCAACAAGACGCTGTGGTTTCTTCTCTTTCAAAGATACATGGGCAGCGTGAGACCTTCTTAAATAGGATGGGAACAAATGGAGGACAGCTGGCTACTTTGAAAGGTACCAGGTACCATGCTACTGGGTTTGTCAAATAGGGATTGGTCAAGTGGCCAATGACTACCTGTTGGGGCACTAGAGAAAGAGCTAAAGACCTCTGGGACCAATCAGGTCATCTTCTTGATGTGTGAACCCTAGCACGTTCTTGAATGCCTAATTTTCCTTAAGAATGAAGGAGGTAGTTTTCCAGGAAGCTAGGTGAATCCACCAAAAGAACTGTAAAACATTCTATTAATAAATATCCACTGAATGCCAACTATGCATCAGGAAGAGTCCTGAGAAGAAGACAAATGCCCTGATGAACCCACCCCTTTTGTAACTATGGAGAACCACAGGAGAGCAAGAAAAGAAAGGAGAGTACAGGAGTTAGCTGAGAAGGAGGCTGGGAAGGTTAACATGTGGCCTCAGTTTGGGGAGTCAAGACAGATCTGGGTCCATGTTTTGCCACTTACTCTCTTCTTGACACTGGCCACATTGTTTAACCTCTGAATCTCGGCTTCCTCAACTGCAAAACGGGGTAAATCACGCCTTTTTTGTAGGGCTGGTGCATGTGAAGTCACCTGTTGCCACGGCTTCAAATGAGACCCTCACTGGTTATTGACAGACATGGCCTTCCAAGTGGTTTCACAGCATGTTCAGTTTCAGTCCAGTCTCCAGAGCTGTTGGAGCGACTTTCTAAAACTCGGATCTAAGAGCCTCACCCAAGAGAACTTTGAAAGCCTCTCACGTCTACAAAACTACTGCTCTGGGAGTGATGCAAATGAAAATTCAGTTAACACATCATGAACTGTACTATTTGAGGCAAAGAACCAAATCAACTCAAATGTAGCACCTTATGACACGTGGCCTCTGCCCCGCTGGTGACGGACACCCACCAGAACATCAGTCTCTGTAGCACGAGTTTTATATAATATAGTTATCCCCTAGATCTGCTCTAAATACAGGCTCTAATTCCAAAAGGAAGGTGAAAACCATTAGCCTGCAAACAGTAGCTTAAACATAGTGTCATGTGCCTGCCACACCCTACATAATTTGGCCCAAATTATTAACACAAACTCATTCCCACTTCTTTACTTCTGTCTCCAAGCAACTGACCCCTTGATCACCTGCAACTATGCATTCAATGCTCTTGCCCCGGAATGTGTTCGCAAACCATCTTCACCTCATTCATTCCTATTTCTCAATACTTGTCTCAGTCAATGCCTTGCCTGTGTTTACAGGAGAGTCCTCAGGTGTGAAAATCATGATCATCTGTTTGCTTACTATCTTCTCTTCACCACCCAAGGCTGTAGGCTCCTTGGGGCAGAAGCCATGTCTTCTGTTTGTATCTGGGGCAGAAGCCACGTCTTCTGTTTGTATCTGGTTCCTATTACCATGCTTAGTGCCTAGTATCGTGCCTGACACAAAATAGATGCTCAGTAATTGTCTATTGCTTTAGCCAAAGGAAAGAAATACAGGCTGGAATGACTAATGTTTAGGTACATTTGTAAGCAGTTGGCAAAACATGTTCAAAAGGTATTAACTAAGGGATTGTTTTTTAATTTTCAGAGAGGTATCTAGTGGTGTGCTGCAGGGATGTGGTGCTCTAGACTTGGTTAGCATCTTTATCAATGGCAATGATAAAAAGGGCATCCTCAATGAATAAGTGGAAGAATTGAAGGAGAGAAGGAAAGAAGGGAGAGTGAATAGACAGAACATGTACTAAATGTGTAATTTTCACACACAGTGTTGCATTTCACCTTTCCAACAACTGTACAGGACAGGTGCTGTAAATTCTCCCCATTTTACGAAGCAGGAAATTGAAGCTCTGAAAGGGTAATTGAATAGGCCCACAAGGACACAGTTGGTAAAGGAAGGGCTTGAAATTTGAACCCACTCTATTACAAATTCTGCATGCAAAAGTTGAACTGTGATACTTATGAGATGTGTTTTTTGATAAAACACAAACCCCACTAAATGTACCCATGCAAGATGGAGGAAATATCATGCCTTGTCAACGTGTGTGAAAAATGGGCATCATTACTTTATAACTATTTTAAGTCCTACTAACTAGTGTTCTACCCTGCCATGACCAGGCCACTTCTGGGGCACTGAGTTTAATACTCAGGGCATTCAGGAGACCCATCCATTCACTGATCACCTTGGCTGCTTTTGCACCAAAATAGCAGAGTGGAGTAGTTGCAACAGAGCTGAAAATATTTACTATCTATCTGGTTCTTTACAGAAAATGTTTTCTGAGCCCTGATCTGAACCAATGTTTTCTAAACCTTGATTATACTCCTACCTCCTTAATTTTTTGTGTATGGCATCTTTGTAGTCCATTTATACTATTATTTACTTTGTAATTTTTTAAGTCAGTGTGGTACTTTTAAAAAAATTTAAACACTATTGTAACCTCATCCTAAGCAAATGATATCTTTGTAATAACAGGTTTTATATGTAAACCATATAGGTTTATAACATGTTAAGATATATTTTTATATTTGTAATACATATATTTTCAATATTGATATATGTATAAGTGCATACAATATTCAATAAAATATTAAAACTAATCAAAGGTTGTCCTAAACTCATTTTCTGTACCACCAATGATGCAGATATCACGTTTTGGTTAAATGTTGGTCTAGCCCAGGTTTTTTCAACACAGGCATGACTGACATTTTGGGCAGAAAATTCATTGCTTTGAGAGTTGTCCTGTGCATTGTAGTATACTTAGCAGTACCCTGGCCTCCACCCACCAGATACCAGCAGCACTTCCTCCAACTGTGATAGCCAAAACAATCTTCAGACATTGCCAAATGTCCTCTGAGGGACGAAAATCATCTCAGATTAGGAGGCACTGGCCTAGAGCATCCACAGTGGCTTTGCTGCTTGCTGCATTCTCAGCACTATACCATGTGAGTCTCCTCAAAAGCCACTTAAGTATTAATTATCAGGAATCTGCAGCATTCGCTGAATGATGAAGAACTGTCCAGATCCTCTCACGTGAGTTCCTGACTTCTCGGGTCTGAGGCTGGCACTCTGCGGGCTGTACCAAGATGCTGATGCTCTTGGGGTTCTACTTACTCAGCTACTTGCACTCCTGCTTTCAGTTCCTGAGCTGTTACCTCATGAATGCAAGAGCTCCAAGCTGATGCTTGAGTGAAACAGGTTTTCTCATTCTGTTGCCCAGATCAGTGATTTACTGAATGACACTCAGTGGCCTGAGAGTCACATCTTCCAGAGTACCTGTCAACCTCCCTGAGGAATTGCTGACTCGTGTAATAAAGTCTATTCTAGACCATTCGCATCAAAATTCTTTGGCATTAAGCATTTAGCTGGCTTCAGGTTCAAATGGACTTCATTGCACATGGGTTGTTTTCACTCTCCCTCTTCCTAAGGGCTAACTAGCTTCTAAAACCACAGGTAAATGTGAAGAATCTCATCCTAACCTCCAAGATGGAGCCTTTGTTCATTCTTTTTTTTTTTTTTTTTTTTTTTTTTTGAGACAGAGTCTTGCTCTGTCACCCAGGCTGGAGTGCAGTGGCGCGATCTCGGCTCACTACAACCTCTGCCTCCTGAGTTCAAGCAATTCTCTGCCTCAGCCTTCCAAGTAGCTGGGATTACAGGTGCCCGCCATCAAGCCCAGCTAATTATTGTATTTTTAGTAGAGGCAGGGTTTCACCATCTTGGCCAGGCTGGTCTTGAATTCCCGACCTCGTGATCCACCTGCCTTGGCCTCCCAAAGTGCTGGGATTACAGGCAGGAGCCACTGTGCCCGGCCGCCTTTGTTCATTCTAACTGGATTATTGCAGATGATGACAGAAGTTAACATTTCTAAATGCTCACAATGTCCCATGTGTTGATTCACTTGAGCTTCACAAGGATCCTAAAAGACAGGTACTATTGTGATCTTCCCATTTCAGATGGGAAAACACAAAGGCACGTGGCCAAGGTCACATAACCAGAGGGATGCAGACATTGAATTCAGGCTGTCAGACTATAGGACCTGATCTACTGCTGTCACTATACTACTGCCTATATAGAGGCAGTGGTCCCCCAGTGGCTCTAAACCTTAATCTTCTCCCAGAAGCTCCCCCTCCGCATCCACCAAGTCCACCCTCTATTCTGCTGTCAAATCGGTCTGATCATGTAATTCTCCTAATCAAAAGAGTCAGGAAAGGCCTCACTGTAAACCGGATCAACTCCACCCTCTATAGCATGGACTAAGAGGTGCCTCATGATCTGACCCCCCAACTCCTTTCAATCTCATTTGTTATTATTCTTTACTGTCTCCCCAGTGTTCCAGCCACATCAGACCACGTGCCACTGCCCAAGTACGCTGTGCTTTCTTGCCTCCTCCCTCTGCTCCTGCAGTTGCTCCATCCCAGAACTCACCCTTCAGGTTTTGGCCTAGAAAGAGTATCCTGCCTATCCTTCAGGGATGGCTCAAATCTCATTTCATTGAGCATCCTTTTCTGATTTTTCCAATGGAAATCAGTCCCTTCTCTGCACATCCATAGCCTCTGTTCCCAGCTTTGTTACAGCATCTGCCACATTAGGTTATAATTACAGGCTAAGCATTTACTACCACCCCCATTAACTGTGAGTCTCTCCAAGACAGAGGCTGATGATCTTCCTGCCTCAACCTCATCATTGCACGTGTGTCTGGAACTGATGGATAAGTTGATCAAATATTTGAATTGAAGTCACACGCAATCAGAGTACACCACATTACATTTCCAATTACTTAATTTGCTAAAATTAGGATCCCTGACCCTTAGATAGAGTCTTGCTGTTGTAGGGAAATTCTCTTTGTGAAAGGAGCATTAGGATTTTGGAAATACTGTTCTGGAGTTCTTTTTCCTAAGAAGACAACTCAAGGAGCGAAGGCACAGAGATCTATGCAAGCAAGAGCACGTTGGTATGGTGTGGCCTTCATTCCAGGACTGTGTGTGCATAGAAGAGATAACAGAGAGAGCTTATGGTATTCCAGTTTCCAATTCTATATTCACAGGCCCTCAGCCCACTTCAATTCAGACTGTCCAAAGTTAGGCTGCTTTGTAAGGTGACATCATTGAGCTTGATGAGATCTATACGGTTTCCTCTTATACTAACATCCTATAATGAATTTAAACAAAGACCAAAGACCTTACATTATTTTCCAGGGGAAAAACACATGAATTTCTGCTCCCTGTCATCTAGGTAGCACTCATTAATGTCATTTTCTTGACAAACGTAGAGGTATGAACATGCAGAAACTAAAGAGCATTCAATGATGTTCACAAGATGCTGGACAGATGCACCATTTCAGAATATTTCCACACAATGTCTTAAAGATACCAGCAGGTTCCACAGCTCAGGATGAAGGAGCAGGAGCATCTTTCAAAACAACCACATGGCTACCACAGATGGTCCTTTAGTGTCCCATGAAAGTGTGTTGTAAATGTTCATCATCTCATTTAATCGCCACAAAAACTTGCAGAGTTAAGAAGGGTATTGTTATTATCTTGATTTTCATGAATGGGCACATGAAGTCTCTGAGAACACAAGTGATCTCTTGGTGGTGATCACAGCAGGATGTGAGCTCAGGTTTTCCCACCCAGGGCCTGTGTTCTTTCCATGAACCATGTTGCCTTCTCCTGGAGAATCAGCAAAGCCCATCATTTTTTCCATAGATGTATATGCTGACTATGAAATGCAATTTATACTGCAAATTTTAAAAACCACAGAATATAATATTTTTATAACAAAAAGCAAGGATAACAGATGTTCACACAATCCAGCTACTCTCTTGCTATGAATTTTGCTGTGAAGAGTCCCATGATGAGGGCTATTGTGGAACACATAGGGAGGGGGTTTGAATTCTAGACTTGGGGATACAAGTTTTGTGTGAGTAGCACATGGCTGGGGGTAAGTAGGTGTGCGGAAAGAATAGGCGACAAGAGGGAGGACAGAATAATTACCAGGCTGGATAATCCAGCCTTGCATAATGGAGCGCTGCTGATAAAAAGGGGGCATGTGGTGGGCTTCATGTCTATTTTGGCCACTTTAATGACACATCTCCTGGAGGACAGAGAGGCATCACCACCACACTCCTCCCATGACCCTGCATGATGGTTCTTCAGTGCCCTGTCCCCGCCTGACATCATATTACATATTCATAGGCTTATTACCTGTCGCTCCCACTAATGAGTAAGCTCACAAGGATGAGGACGTTGTTTCTTCCTCATTTTCCCCTAGAGGATGGAACAGCTTAAATGAACAGAAAAGAATGAACAGAAGTATCCCTAAAACAGAAGGCTTGCTATTTACACAACACTGAAAAGAGATGTATTTGGAAAGCTTGAGAGGAAAATGGCAGTCCCGAATCGATAAAAGGCACACATTTAAAACTGCCTTCCTCTCATCACATCTACAGGACGCCTTAGGGAGGTGAAAAGCTGTACTCTCTTCCCTTGGTCTTGTTCACGCCAAGAATGACCTTTACCAAGACTTCTTCTTGGAAAACTCAACTCTTCTCTTTGACTCTGTTAAACTAAGTAGGAGATGCATAGGTTGAGAGCCCAGGCAGATAGCCATTTCTGTCTCCTTTCCCTTTTTCTACCATTTTTTTCTTTTCTTTTCTTTTCTTTTTTAATAGCTCATTGCAGCCTTGGACCTTTGGGCTCAAGCAATCCTCCTGCCTCAGCCTCCTGAGTAGCTGGGACTAACAGGTGCATGTCACTGCACCTGGCTAATGTTTTGTTTTTTTTGTAGAGATGGGGTCTCGCTATGTTGCCCAGACTGGTCTCAAACTCCTGGGCTCCCGAAGTTGTTAGGATTACAGGAGTGAGTCACTGTGCCTGGACTTTTCCTACCATTTCAATGGCTGAATGTTTTTAAGGGATCTCTAGACTTCAAAAATGAAGAGACTGACTTACCTTTCATGTTCATTACTGGATAAGGGTAAGGCCCAGACCTTACTTTCGGTCATTCATACAGGAATGAATGCCAAGACATCTACCGTGAGTCCAGGTCGTTATAAGAGTCACTCCCTTTTCAAGGGAGCTTTGTAATAATCACTTTATCTCCATTCCATGGTACAGGCTGATGAGTAGGAAATCACTGTGACCCATCCATGGGAGGGGAATTACTGGCTGGCAAACACCTTTGAAACTCTTGTAGGGAATCAAGTGCAGGTCATAAAATTGAAAATCGCGGTCTCTTTTAAATCCTTAATCTTTCTCTAAAATAGGTGGGATCCATTTCACTATCATTTCTAAAGAAAAACACGTAATAAAGGGAATATTGCTTTCTGGTATCTGATTTTAAATGCATCCATTGTTTAAAAAAAAGACATTAATCTCCTCAAAGGACAGAGAAAATTTATAATCTACAAATATGACACTGAAAACCAAATTAAACTTCAACAGGAACAGCTTTTGTAATTTAGTCTGCACAAGTTACGAAGAGAGTTTTCAGAGGGGAGAGAGAACAATCAGCCACTTTCCTCCTGGAGACCAAAAATGTGTGAGAAATTATGCTGCAAATTGCAGTGCCTGAGGCTGAAAAATAGCAGAAATAACCACTGTAGCCCAAGAAAATAGTTAATCAGCTTCTTTTTAAGAAAGCAGGCATACATTGTGTGGTTTATCATGGCCTAGGATTGGCCTTCTAAGGTAAGACATGTAACATTAAAGCTTTTGTTTCTTGTTGAACTTTAGTCAGCAGGAAACTATGCTGTTCTATATATAGACGAGGGTACTGAGCCTTCCTGAATAGAAAACGTATTTTGAGTTTTTATTTTTCAGCCGTGGTAATGGATTTAAATTAATTTGTTCACAGCCTTTGTCCTTTCAGGGACCAATGACCCACATTTCTGAAATACTGTCTGGGATTGGGATGTGATGAACAAAACCATAAGACACACAGAGTTTGACCAACAGCCCATCCCTCCCAGCACTCTCTATTTCTGATAGAGAAACCGGTGGTGGCTTTTCTATTTGACTGTGTCCCTAGACGCTGGTGGGTGTTCTAGCATGCTTGGTTGAGCATGGGTACTAAGAAGGCGGGACACAGAGTCAGCAGGACTGTGCAAGTCCCAGCTGGACCATTCGCTAACCTAGTCTCTTGGTCTTTGGCTCCTCTTTAGTTAAATGGAGAAACCTAGGTGCCCACCTCACAGGCAGTTGTGAAATTAGAAGGTAATGCTGGTGCAGTGTGCTTCCTGGACATCAACGCTGACAGCTGCTGTTTTAACTAGGAGTGCATGTCAGCACCAACAATGTATCATAAGTTAGTCATTACAGATATTACCCACTAATTTATTAAAATATTTTCTTTAGTATTTTAATAGTTTTGATTCACAAAACTTTCTGGACAATGGTTTCCAAGATCAAATAATCAATATTTGTGCCCTGGAAAAGGGCAGGATTTCTATCGAAGCAAACAAAAAAAAAAAAATCAAAAGCAGATTCACTTTCTTTTGAAAATACACTTCTTTTGTTTTTCATCTTCTTAGCCTTAAAAAGGTGTTAATGGTTTGTACAGTCTCATTTTAACTTTCCTTAAAGTTAAACAATTAACTTAGGAAATCGGTTAGACAATTTCCTTGCCAACCTTATAGGGAAGGACGGGTCTTGCTCATAATGACATTACTTTGCACTAAAACCACATCCTGTACCTTGGAAGAGCAGTTAAATCCGAAAAACAACATGTACGTGTAGCCAATTAAAGATGACAGATATAGGCTTTAAAAGCAAATAACTGACCTAAAGTAAGAGATTGACAGTGCTGGCTTCCAAGGGGCAAGGACAAATGTCTAACTGGAATTGTGTGAGATGTGGAAGAGATGATCATCACCATAAGGAGAGAATCTTTCCCTGGAAACATATTTCATTTAACAATGTAGGCCATTTGTTATGTCATGAAGAAACATGGAACTTCACAGCAACACCACTTCACAAGCAAATAACACCTAGGTATTCAGAGTTTCATTCTTGCTGAGGCACTGATTCACATCTGTGTATTATCAGGGAACACCCTAATTAGCAGGTGAAACATTACAGACACAAGCCAATACAATAATTATGTTAGACTGTTAAGGCTAAAAGGAACCCTAGGGACCATCTAGTTTAGCAGCCAGAATTATTCTTTAGAATTTCCTGTGACCTTTGAGGCAACATGAAGAAAAGTAATTGTCACCATGAAATGTATTTATCCAAGGATTATAAATTGTATTACACTCTTTGAAAGGCCTAAAAATAATCATGGGATAATAGAATTCTAGAGCTTGGAGGGATTTCGGGGTCTACTGATTTCAATTTCTTCTGTCCAATGTAAAAACCATTCCTTTTTCAATATTCTTGACAAATTAATCTCCAGCTAATATGTAAATGCAAAAAGGGGACATTATAAGAAATAATAAACTATTTATATGAACTTATCAATGTCATTATTTTAAAGGAAAGATTGCTTTGTCATTCCGTGCCTATTACAATGCTTGGCATGCAGTGATCAATGGGTGTTGCTAAGAGTTCAAGATGATTCTGGAACTTTCCTGCATCTAGTTGACCATCCAGATTGGACTGGCTTATCTATGCTAACACAGATGTACATTGAATATGCCAGCAGAGGTAAAGCCATTCTATTTCTCCAGAATTTCACATGAGAGTTAACCTACTTCAATATATCTAATCTGCAGTTACAGAGTTGAATATGTCCTTAGCAGCTGATCCCACCTGTATGTTTTTTCTCTATATAAATACATGAGTAAACCATTTGGGACTCCTGTTGGCCTGATTTTTCTTAAAAATCTTCAGTGTCCTCTCTGTTGGTTCTTCCTTATATCTGATTACAATGTTATGTCATCAACCTCATTCTCTATGCTATGTCTTCTGAAAACCTGGAGAATAAATGCCAACTTCCTTTTCTCATTAAAAACCTCATTCACTATCTGGAGACAGTATATCACCCCTTCCTCTAATCTGCCTAAATGTTCTCTCATTCCCTTTCTCCTCTCCATCTGGTTATTCCTTTCTTTTAGCTTTTAGTTTAAATGCAGTTCTTCAGAGAAGACAACTCCGAATTTCATAGACCAGTTGACATTCCTGTTGCCCATTCTTCTCCTTCCCTGTACTCTCACAGGTACTGATCTGCCCAGTCTATACTCCCAGCAGGTTCTAAGCTGCACTGAGGGTATCTTCTATATTTTGTTCACTGTTACATCCCCAGTGCCAAGCACGGAGCCTGGTCTAGAAAATGCACTGAGAAAAGAATTGGTGGATCTTCTGTTTGCTAAGTAAACACAGGTACCATCCTTTCTTTTCGCAGGGCCTGTTTTCATTCAAGATTTACAAGTCAGTAATTGCCTGAAATTTTTTCCTGGCAAATATCAGAGCTTTCTTCATCTAGCTGCTCAGGGACTTTGGACAGGAAGAGGCAGATAAAGAATAAATTTATTAGAAACGTATTTACTTTTTCATTTATAAGGCCCATAGGTGGCAATTTCCATCAGAACTGAATGCATGGTACTTGAAATTTTCCTAAACTAAAACTCACTGGATGTAAATAAAGCATCATTAAAAATATCTACTGATATTTTGCATCAGTTGATAGCATGCATGAATGATACTAATAACAAAAACTCAGTCATATTTTGCCTTTTTAGATCAAACTCAGAGATTTCAATTATTCTTCCTATGTGAACTCACCTGGTCTACCAACACACTCCTTCCTCTAATCCGTCTAGGATGTACCCGCATTGCCTTTCTCCTCCTTAGATGATTGCTCCTATTTTTGAGGTTTCAGCATAAAATGCTGGAAGTTAACTTTCAGGTTTAGTTTGAGGACACTGGATAGAGCTGGACTATCAAATACGATTCCCTACACCTTAGCAATCTTAGCAATCCCTACCTTAGCTGAGGATGATAACCTCTCTCCCATTTTATCATTCATTAAGAATTTGCTCCAAGAGAATTAATAAGAAGGGAAAATGTACTTCAATGATGGCTTAAGTTCATAATCAAAATTATAGTATCTGGAGCTCTAGTTTGATATTACCAGACATGACAAGCAAAGTCCTAGGTTTAACTTGAAGGGAGGAACTTTGTATGTTGCTTCTAACATCAAACACAACACAACAGGAATGGCCCAACTGGGGAAGCAGGAGTGGATCCACACAAAAGCCTGTTTCTTTTCTTCCTTTGTTTTTCTTTTCAGGGGAAAGCACGAACACAGTCCCCCACTACCACAAATTATGCAGTCAAGTTTCCCACATTTGGGAAAATCACAGGGGTCAGCACATACGGAGTGCAATGAATAAGCCTGCCTGGGAAAGCAACCTTTGTGATCATGTATCTCCACTGCCAGGTAAGTATACAAAAGCCTGTTTCTATAATTGAGACAGTTTATAACAAAACATTGATCATAATCGTAAGATATTTTTCTGTTTCAAAGATTAGAGTAACTTTTAATGAAACCCACTCCATAAATAGTTTCAGAATACTTCCTACACGAGAGGTACTATGGCAGATTAAGGGTCGAGACCCATTGTGGCCCATTTGTGCTGCTATAATAAAATACCCGAGACTGGGTAATTTAAAAAGAACAGAAATGTGTTTCCTCACAGTTCTACGGGCTGGAAAGTCCAAGATCAAGGCGCTGGCAGGTTTGGCTGTCTGGTGAGGGCTGCATCCTCCGGCTGGGAGAAACGCAGCGTCCTCCCACGGTGGAAGGCCAAGAGAGCTTTACGTTGCTATGTGAAGTCCCTTTCACCAGGGTCTTCATGTCATTCATGAGGGAGGAGTTCTCATGGCCTAATCATCTGTTAAAGGCCCCACTTGTTAATACTATCACATTGGCCATTAAGTTTCAACTCCTGAATTTTGGAAGAGAGATACTCAAACCATGCCATATGGGGAGACAAGGATGGCTCTCGTCCACGTTAAAGAGAGAATATCTAGAGAAACACATAACCTGACACAAGCATGCAAAAGGGGTGTGTGCAGGAGGGCAGAGCTCTGTATGGGAATCTGAGAAGGGATCACAGAGGACCTGGTATTTTAATAATGTCTTGAAGAACAAGAATTTTTCTTTGCGAAAGAAGCTGCTGTGGGTAGCAGAGGATGGGATGGAAGAGAATGCATTCCAAACAGAGAGAATAGTTCAAATTGTTAGAATAAAGAAAATATAAAAGGTTAAAGACCACTAATACTGCTTAATATTTATATAACATATGCCTTGTGAGACCTCAATCCATCGATAGGAAGCAGATTAATAAGCGAAAGAATATCACTGCAGCTACGAGAGGCTCTCCATTCTTTCAGTTATTTTTTCACTCACTCACTCACTCAAACCTATTAGCCAGGCCCTGTTGTAGGCACTCTAGATACAGCCATGAACAAAACAGTTCCTGCCCTTGTGGACTATATGTTCTATTAGGTGAGAAGAGCAACAAACTGAACGAAAGGCAAATGACACAAAATATTAGATGGTGAAAAATGCTTTGATAAGAATAAAAGGAGCTGGGGAACAGGCCGGGTTGCGAGGAGGGTTGCCATTTTGAACAGGAAGGGCCTTGTTGAGGACGTGACATTTGAGTACAGACCCGGGGCAGGTGAGTGTAGGAGCCCTGAGGATATCTGAGGGAAGGGCAGTCCATCCAGGGGAACAGACAGTGCCAAGGCCCCATCAGGAGGCATCCAGCATGTCCAAGAATGTGCGAGAATGGCGGGAAGGTTGCTATGTGAGGGAGGAGGGAGTAACACAGAGGGGAGCCGATGAAGCGAGGGAGACCACAGGGGCAGTCTGTTAATACTGAGGTTTCAACCCCTGAATTTTGGAGGAGGGATGCTCAAACCATAGCAGATGAGGAGACAAGGACGGTTCCTGTCCACATTAAACAGAGAATAGAGAGAGAAACACATAACCCAATGCAAGTGTGCAACAGGAGTGTGTGCAGAAAGGCAGAGCTCTGTACCAGAATCTAAGAAGGGGTCACAGAGGACCTGGTATTTTAATAATGTCTTGAAGAGTAAGTAGATTTTTCTTTGCAAAAGAACTGGGAGTGGGAGTGGGCTTCTGGGCCATGGGGAGGATTTCGCTTTTTACTCTTGGCGAGCTGGATGGTAACAGGAGCATTTGGGCACAGCCATTGTTAAGAGCTGAGCTGTGTCCCCAGATAAATTCATACGTTGAAGTCCTAAGTCCCAGTGCCTCAGAATGTGACTGTATTTGGAAGTAGGGTCTTTAAAGAGGTGAGGGAGTTACAATGATGTCACTGGTGTGGGCCCTATTCCATCATCACTGGTGTCCTTATAAGCAGAGATGAGGAAGAGCCACACACAGAGGGAAGACCACGTGAGGACACAGAGAGAAGACACCACCTCCACAAGCCAAGGAGAGAGGCCCCGGGAGAAACAAACCCTGCTGACACCTTGATCTCAGACTTTGAGCCTCCAGAACTGAAAGACAAGAAATTTCTGTCATCTAAGTCACCCATTCTGTATGTGTGTGTGTGTGTGTGTGTGTGTTTTTTGAGATGGAGTCTTGCTCTGTCACCCAGGCTGGAGTGCAGTGGCGTGGTCTCGGCTCACTGCTGCAAGCTCCGCCTCCCGGGTTCACGCCATTCTCCTGCCTCAGCCTCCCAAGTAGCTGGGACTACAGGTGCCTGCCACTATGCCTGGCTCATTTGTTATATTTTTAGTAGAGATGGGGTTTCACTGTGTTAGCCAGGATGGTCTCGATCTCCTGACGTCGTGATCCACCCGCCTCGGCCTCCCAAAGTGCTGCGATTACAGGCGTGAGCCACCATGCCCGGCCGTGTGTGGTTTTTTTGTAATGGCAGTCCTAGCAGATGAAGACAGTCACCATCTGACTTTCTCAAACCCTGTCTCCTGGGCTGCTGTGGTGGGGACGGGCTGCAGAGCAGATGTGGACGCAGAAGAACAGGTGGGGGAAACTGCAGCAAGCCAGGCAAGGCCGACTGAGGTTCAGCCCGGGGAAGCAGGAGCACGTGGAAGTGTTGATCTTATCCCTGTGTGTGTACAGTGTGGACCAGATAGGATTTGCGGACGGTCAGATGTGGGGGACCAGAGAAAAGAAAGGGTCAACGGTGACTCCAGGTTTTTGGCATGAGTGACTGAAAGTATGAAGGTGCCTCTAATGGAGAAGGGAAAGACTTCTTTAAAGTGCAGTCCATTAAGAATCTTCCTAAAATTCTTTCAGGGTCAACATGGGTCCACATTCCACCTTCATTTTACTAATAGGAGACTAGAACACACAGAAACAGATCAGCCGAATTAAGATCAGAAAGAAAAGGAGTCCTGATTAGGACTTTACAACTGACTTCTAGGATCGATGCCAACTAGATCATGGAGCTTACTGCAGATATTTAAAAATAAAAACACTACATCATCTTTGAAATGATAACAAAGGCATAAAAATGATATAATGGACGTTGGGGACTCAGGGGGAAGGGTGGGAGGTAGGTGAGGGATAAAAGACTATACATTGGGCACAGTGTACACTTCTCAGATGATGGGTGCACCCAAATCTCAGAAATCACCACTAAAGAACTTATCCATGTAACCAAAAACCACCTGTTCCCCAAAAACTATTGAAATAAAAATAAAAATAAACAAATAAAAGGTCTTTCCACAACAGGGTCACTAAATAACCATGAATTCAACTCTTTAATGACTTTAAGAAAAACTTGTTTCTTAAAAACAAGAGTAAAGGCTAGCAAAGATTTAAATACAAAAATGGGGAAAAAATGCAGTGTTATTTATTAGAATGGAAAGTTGAGGGGAAATCTAAACGCAAAAAAAAAAAATTTGAAATGATAAAAGATCACCTTCAAAAAGACATGGCTCACCACAAAAAGTGTGAGGGGAATGAAGATAATCTAATTTGAGGAAACTTACCCAAACAAACAAAAATCTCCAACAAGGTTGGATCAAAACCATTCTAGCGTCATTGAAGACAAATTTTCCATGCTGGCTAATGTTCAACACCATTTGTTAGCTGCTTACTGTGTGACATGCAATAACCTCACTGATTGGATTCATTAAATCATCTGATCCTCACAAATGACCCTAATGAGGCTGCTGGCATTATGATTATCTTTATTTTACAGACAAGGCATGAAAATCAAAAAGAGGTTGAGCCACACGCTTTGGGTCACACAGCTAATACGTGGTGTGTCTAAGATTCAAACTCTGGCAGTTAATTCTGGAACCCACATACTTGGTCCTGAAGTAGGGGTGGGTGATGTCACCAGCTTGGCCCCCACTGCCTAGGGCAGCCCTGTGATTCTGAATAAATATGACCCTTTAAATTTGCTTCAGGTGAACTCTAGCTCCTTCCCCCAAATCTTGTGAGCCAAAGCTGTAAATAACCACACCATTGTTTAGTGCCATCAAGCAGGCTTAGGCAGGGTAATATCTAAGAACTTCTCTGCAGGTGTGTGCCATGGCTTACACCTGTAATGCCAGAACTTTGGGAGGCTGAGGCAGGAGGATCACTTTAGACCATGAGTTGGATGCCAGCCTGGGCAACATGACAAAACTCCATCTCTACAAAAAATATAATAAAAAATAATTAACTGGGCGTGGTGGCATGCGCCTGTGGTCCCAGTTACTCAGGAGGCTGAGGTGGGAGAATTGCTTGAGCCTGGAAGGTTGAGACTGCAGAGAGCCATGATCATGCCACTGCACTACAGCCTGGGTGCCAGAGTGAGATGCTGTCTCAAAAATAAAAAATATAAATAAAACAATATCTTCTCCATATAAATCCGAGTAGATTTGGTATAATCTCAGGGGAACACAAACAAGATGGTATAATATCTAGAGAAGTCCTTAGATGAAGGGAATGGTAGCTATCTTCAAAGATTTAAAAGTCTTTTACAGGAAAGGAAGATAAGAAGTAAGATCAGGAAGGGGCAGATATAAATTTCAATAAGTAAAACTTTTAATAGAGAGGGGACTTTGTAACAGTCAGACCTTCTTGACAATGGTGCAGGCTATGTTGGGAGCTGGGGAAGGTCCTGTTGGAGAAGAGACCAGGGGATAAATGGTCAGGAACACTGCTGTGGGCAGGGGCTTGGTGGCCTGGATGGCCTTCAAGGCCTCTTTCAGTGATAAGATGACTTGTGCAAATGTACGGTCCAGTGTCAGGCATTGATGCTGTTTAATTCACCATTGCACTTTTTACATTACCTATAACTTTCTCATCAGGATTGGATTGTCTGTCTGGACCAATGACCTATGGTGACATTCTTTGAGATTTCAGGAGGCAGCAATGGCACAAACAGGGGATCGGTCCAAAGAACTCTGAAGGCAGGATGCCTGAGTGTTTGGTAATGCCTCTCCCTTCTTGCAGACTTTTTTTGGGGTCACTGGAAATTGCCAGGAGGATAGAGAAATGATTCTTTCTTTCTGTATAAAACTTGGTTAGAACAAGAATGAAATCATGTTGACAGGCAACAGGGAGAATTTTTAGGTAGTAAAAATCAGGGGGAAATTACCCAGGACAGCTGGTGATTCTCTCCCCACACTGCAAAGTGTGGCCTGTGACCTTGGCCTACTCTCAGATTCTTCCTGGAGATGATTGGGGACACTCAGAAAAATCTCTCCAATCTTTGTTTGGGAAGAGGGCCTCTCTTTCTCTGGGGTGGCGATCTTGTCAAACTCATGCATGCATTAATCTCTGCATCCTGGTTGATCTGTTAGGACAACCCTATGCTTTGACCTCAAGTGGGAAGTGAAGGAGAAGGAAGGAGGAAATGAATCTGGGTTGGGACAAAGCGGAGAGACTGCCTTGGCTCTGCTGCTGAGATCATGCTGCATACCCTGCCCCCTACAAAATTCCCATATCCCACTAGATCTACCCATTGGTCTAAATTAAACTGAAATATCCCAGAAATACCCACAGATACTATAAAACTTGTCAGTTAGCATCTTTAACTGAACCTTTTAATATGGTGGTTTTTTTTTAAGTGGAAGTATATTTAGCAGTATCTTATTAATATACTATCTAAGTATCTTTTCTGATCATTGAAGCTCATGAGAGATATGAAAACTTACTGGGTGCACGTAGACATGGGATTGGGGGCGGCGGCAATGCCGTTGGCTGCTACTTGTCCTTAGGAAGCAGCTGTATGTTAGTACAAAGAGCTCTGGACTTGGAGAGGCCCAGGCTGGAGGCTTGGCCTCTCAACTTACTACCTAGGGCAGTGTTTTCCAAATGTCTACAGGGAAGAAACGGTTCTTACTGTGTAGTTCTTTCAATTTTCAATCCATCACAAACTGATGCTTTTGTAAAATATAACACAAATATAAAAATAGTGAAGCCCTGTTTAATGACACGATTCAACAGACATGAAATTATTCTGTCATATTGCTATAAGAGTATGTAAAAGCTTGTTCTCAATGTCTGCGCTTACGTGGTTGCAGACATGAGATAAGCTATTTGTGGGCCACCCCTTGAGAAGGTGGCTTTGGAGAACTTAGTGAACCTCCTTTAGTTTCTCCATCTACTCAGTTGCCGTAGGTGATGTGAGGATTAAATAAGATGACAACGACAGTGACAATAATGTGTACGTGTAATAGATTAAAAGGTGCCACCCACATTTTAAATTATTATTGTTCTAATTAATAAAACGAATAGTTGCAAATGATAGCAAGGGGCCAAATTAAATGTTGTGTTTTTCCTTTTGCAGCAAGGGCAGGTGTTAACAACAAGTAATCAAGTCAGAATTCCTAGACACAGCAACCTCCAGATGAACTGCTCCTTTCCCAAATGCAGAACACTCAGCTGACAGGCAGGAGTAGAGAAAGCCACCCAGAGTCAGGAAAACACAGCCTGAAGCTCCCGCCTGTGCATCTCCCTTTTGGCTCTCTGATGATTCGCT
This sequence comes from Colobus angolensis palliatus, assembly GCF_000951035.1. NCBI lineage: Eukaryota > Metazoa > Chordata > Mammalia > Primates > Cercopithecidae > Colobus > Colobus angolensis. The sequence continues at coordinate 13,979,312 of NW_012119598.1, read as the reverse complement.
GGGACCTCCAGACCGCCATTTTCCATCCATAGGACCCAGTGGCCAGCAGCCACTACTACAGGACAAGCATTCAGCTCCCTTTGTACCTCATAGACACACTTTCTTTGTATCACACCAGGGCACTCAGTCAGGCACTGTGCCTCAGAGCCCCAGTGGGAAATCCCAGTCCCTTCTTGGATGAGAGGTAGGTGGCGGTGTTTGAATACACACACATGATCATGCATGCACACATGATCAAGAGTAACTGAGAACCAGTTTGAAAGATCTCCCTAGGTGGTGGTGAGTTAGGGTCATGGCTGCAGGCCTGCCTGTGGGGTCATCTTTGCAACTCTCCCTGAAGAGCGATTGGAGGCAGATTCTGGTGAAAGAGGGAGCTGCCTTGATAATGGCCAAATACTAGTGGCACATGCACATATAATCAGAGCCTGGGACTCTGCTTCCTCCATCAGCAAGAACAGGGTGTATCTTCCCACCTTCCCCAGCCCTCGTGTTTCCCTCCAACACCTGCCAACCCTCATCTTTTCTTATTTTACATTTGAATTCTTTTGAGTATCATAAAAGTAATATTCACAGAATTAAAAAGTAGTATAGAAAGATATGAAATATAAAAGTATTTTCTCCCCATTTCTCCACCCCAGGAATAAACGCTATTAATGACTATGTATATATTTTTTTCACAAAACGTTGATGCTTATAGAGACGTAATATGTGCGTGCATGTGTGTGTGTACGCGTGTGTGTATGTGTATACACTCACCCGTATGCAAAGATGGATATACAGCAGGTCCTTGAATAAAGTCATTTCATTCAATGTCATTTTACCATAACATTGATGAGACAAAAAATAAAAAAAACGATTCCCAGCTGGGGCCATCGTCTGTGTGGAGTTTGCACGTTCTCCCCACAACTGCATGGGTTTTCTCCATGTACTCAGGTTTCCTTTCACATCCCTAAGATGTACATGTCAGGTGAAATGGCGTGTCTACACTGTCCTAGGTCTGAGTGAGTGTGGGTGTGGATGTGGGTGTGAGCGTGCCCTGCGAGGGGATGATGTCTGACCAGGGCCAGATCTCACCTTGTGCCCTGGGCTGCTGGGACACGCTCTGGCTAGCCACCACCCTGAACAAGAATAATTGGGTAATCACCTTCCTTGTTTTTATTAATCTTTCTTAAACATATGTACAGTTCACATTTATTTCAATGTTTAATATTAGAAGTGTTCTGGTCTTTATTAATAAGTTTGGTGATATTTTTGTGACCAGAAATATGCTGTAGGAACTTAACTCTTGTTTGTATCAATTAGTCTATGGTTAAATTGGTTTTGGGAGATTTTATTTTATTGAAGTTGCAATTTTCGTGAACCTACTGATGACACTGAGGACTGTGTGTATATATAAGCATATACATAGATATGAATGTTAGTTTTTCTTTCTGATAAATGTGATTATTCTAGAACTTTTCAATTGGCAACATTTTTTTTCTTCCATGCTTTGACCTTCAGTTTTTTGTCTCATTTTACTTTCAAATATTTTCCCCCAGTGGGGATGACCCCTTGTTCACATTCCTAAGTCATGGTCCAAATCCCTAAGCCCCTCTCCCCAGCCAATCCCTCTCCTCCCATCTTCCCTCCTGGTGCCCACCTTTACCTTTCCAGCCTCTGCATGGTCATGGCCAGCGTTTTGTTGAGCTCGTCTATCATCCTGCAGCCCGAGGGGTGCATGGGGAGGGAGCCGGTGGTGGAGGGGAGGTGCTGGCCATGGCTGCCATACTGCAGCTGGTGCTGGATCTGGGAGGGCAGGACAGTGTGGTGATGCTGGGCCACGCCCTGCGGGCCGCTCTTCTGGGCTGTGTACGACACCAGTGAGAGGTCTGGCCCCCCCACGGGCATACAGATCATGACTTTCTTTGGAGGTAGCGGAGGCGACAGTTTCACTGGCAGACAAGGCAATTTCACAGGGGCGCCAGGATCTACGGCAGAAAGAGGGTGAGGGGGAGATGTGAGTTTGGGGGCATCAGAAGAAACCCAGAACACCAGATGCGCTCACCTGTAAACTGTGGCCATTGAGGTGGGCCTCTCAGGTAAAATGTGTCAACTGGAGACAGCAGCGTGATGAGTGCTACTCAGCAAGCATCCATTGACTCTTGTTTCCTACTCCAAGTGCACTTGCACTGGTCATAAGGGCCTTCAGGTACCCAGACATTAGTGGTGTCTAATGCACAGTATGTCAAACAGAGACTTGGGAGCAGCCCAGATAGTGAGGCAGGAGGAAGGAGGCATGTGATGAGCTCTTCTGCTCATGGACACCCATGGACCGTCAAGGAAACCTTTGCTAGGATATGCCAAACTATGGTTTGGATGCAGTTTGTCCCTGCAAAAACTCATGGTGAAATTTAATTGTCAATGTAAGGATGTCAGGAGGTGGAACCTTTAACAGGTGGAGCCTAGTGGGAGGTGCCTGGGTCACGGGTATGGATCCCTCATGAATAGGTTAGTGGTGGGTGTGAATGAGTTTTAGCTCTCCCAGGAACGGATTAGTTCCCAAGGGAGGGTGGGTTGTTAAAAAGAGTCTGGGTTCCTCAGTTTCTCTCCTTTGCTTCGTCTCTTGCCATATGCTCTCCGCATATACCAGCTCCCCTTCTGCTTTCCTCCATAGGTGGAAGCAGCCAGAGGCCCTCACCAGAAGCACAATGTTTCTCATAATTCCCAGTCTGCAGAACTGTGAACTAAAGAAATCTCTTTTCTTCATAAATTACCTAGCCTCAGGTATTGTTACAGCAACACAAAACAGACCGAGACATGCCAGTCTACAAGATATGTCTACAATTTTGCCAGTATGATGTGAACAGATCCTTTCAAAGCTGGAACGTCCCAACAGGGATGAGATTTAAAGCCAGCCCTAGAGTCAAGTCCACCAACACCATGTCACTCTGCAAGTGCCTTTACTGCTGCCAACCTTAATTCCCTCTTCTGTCACTGAGGGATGACCATCCTGCCTTGAGAGGATGCTTTGTAAAGATTAGTTTTTGCAGATCCTGGCTTGGGTGCACGACTGGGGCAGGAGTGAGAGTGACTGCTGGATAGGTGGGCCCAGTCAAGTGTGGGCTGCTGAAACAGTAAGGAGGCTCCCACAGGGGACTCTAGTCTGCTGGACTCTAGGACCAACTGCTGGGTTCCATGACAATGCCATTGAGCTTCCTAGAGATCCTTCACGTTTGAGGGGCTCAGGGTCAGACTAGACCCCGGGGTATTTTTGGGAAGATGTAGTCTGCCACTGTACCCCACATTTCTGGAAATCACCTAGCACTGGAGGGGAACCTGGTTGAACCCTGTGGATTGCAGGCTTGCCTGGGAGAAGCATGATGTGGAAAAGCACAGCAGGGAGGAGTGGGGAGTCTCAGTGCTGCACTGGCACCCCCTGCTGGGGAGCACCACACAGTTCTGACTCTCCATCTCAGAGGATCTAATGATCTATCTGCCTTAAACGTGGACTTCCTCCAGTCTAACTCACAGTCCTGCCAAAATGACATTCCTAGAGCACAAATCTGATCACGTTCCTCCTCAGTTTAAAACCAATCCACGGACTAAACCTTCCTGATACATCATTCAAGGCCTTCCATGAGCTGGCTGCTGCTTGGTTCATCTCTTCATGTCCACATTGTACCTCTATGAAGTTTGCTCTGGTTCCCTCAGTTGGAAATAACCTTACCCATGGCACCTGAAAAGCCAGAGCAGACTCTCTCCTATGGCCCAGATCACTCTTCTCCTGTGGATTCTACTTATTTGGTGGCTCATGGATTCAGGGTCTCCACCCTCAAAAAAGTTGACCAGGTGGCCTTGGCCATTCTCCCAAGAGCTGCTGCAGTCTTCCCCAGTTTCCTCCAGGATCCTCACCTTCCACAGATGCCTCTCCCTGTCACTAAGGAACTGAAGAGAAGCACTCATGGCTTCCCCACCTCCTCTTTAGTTCCAGTCCACTTTTCTCACCATTACCCATACCATCCACCCTCACTCCTGACCTGCTGAGTTTCCTAAACTGCCTGATATTTCCATAAACCTAGGCCTTTGCATGTCACTTTCCCACAGTTTGGAATATTCTCCTCTGTTTGTCTTCTTGGTCAATTACTAGTCGCCCTTCAAGATCCAACTCACAAATAATCCCCCTTGAAAAGCCTTCCTTGATCATCTCTCTTCCCACTCTGTGGAAAGAGAGTGGGAACGTGGATGCACATTATGTCCGCGTTAATTGTGTTAATGATGATAGCAGGAATGACGACAGTCATGAAAATCAAGACTTCTATCATGCTTACTATGTGCCAGATACTGTTCTAAGGGCTCTTTGTATTCCAACCAGTTGAATCATTACAACAATTCTGAGGTAGATGCCATTATTATCTCATGTTTGCAGATGACGAAACAGGGTCTCTGAAGACACTATGCTGCACTTTCTGTTTACATAACTGTCTCCTCTCCCGGAGAACAGTGACGGTGTGTAATTTATTATTGTATCTCAAACCTCAGCATCTTTTTCAGTGCCCAGCTCACATCACAAGAGATGCAAATCGTGTTTACAGAATGAGCCAAACTTATGATGCTCTACTGTGGGATGAATTCACACCTTCCTCAGAAATAGATACTCTAGGAGGGACATGTGAGCCTGAAATGGATTACAATTTTAGGATCACACAGTTGTGGTGTATGGACGCTAACTTCCGATCCTACAGCTAAGACACAGAAAATTTATGTGAAAAATCATTTCAGGGGGCCTGATAAGATTGCTCCCCAACACCAGAATGCAAACCAATCATAACCAGAAGCCTTCCGCATGTTCATTCCCAAGGGCTTATCCTGTTCATTGTGATCCCTCATGCACATGGTGCAAAGTCACCACATTCAGGAACTTAACAGGCAGTGCTAGCTAGTTCCAAAGTGCTGAGACACAGAAAAACTCAACACCATTGTCCAATTCCTCTTACTGAAGGGTCCACTTACACGGCTCTTAGAAGGTTCAGTGCAGGTGGACACGGTGGCCCACGCCTGTAATCCCAGCACTTCAGGAGGCCGGGGTGGGTGGATTACTTGAGGTCAGGAGTTCGAGACCAGCCTGACCAACATGGTGAAACCCCATCTCTACTAAATTAAATGCAAAATTAGCCAGGTGTGGTGGCAGGCGCCTGTAATCCCAGCTTCTTGGGAGGCTGAGTCAGGAGAATCACTTACACCTGGGAGGTGGACTTTGCAGTGAGCTAAGATTGTACCATTGCACTCCAGCCTGGGTTAGGGAAACTCAGCCTCAAAAAAAAAAAAAAAAAAAGAAGAAGAAGAAGCTTCAGTGCAAACCTAGCAAATGCAATATGTCCTGAAGTGTTAAGGATTTTACTCCAGGACCCTTAACCCATGGTCCTTCATTTGAAAACTCTGGTTCTCTAAGGCAGGTAGGTGCTCATTTGCTTGGTCAGGAGAAAGAACCAGGAGGGCAGAGTGGAATTCTCTGCCTAGGAAGGGGCAGTGATTATATTGAGTTCTGCCCATCTTGTTAATCAATAGCTTCTTATAACATTCCACCACTTCTTGTGACTACTTCCATAGCAAAACCTACTTGGTTTAATCACTAGAAAATTGGCCAAGTGAGCCCCAACAATTCTATGAAAACAGGCAAGGGAAAAAAGGCCAACTGGACCAAGTTAGTGGAGATGGTTATTCTTATTGTTCCAGGAAAGGCATGCTGGGGCCGTGGGGAACCTCCCTCCTTCTTTCCTGCTACATCTCCTTTCTGGTTGTTTTGATGCACATGGCTATGAATTAAAGAAAGGCAGAGAATAAAAGTGAATCATTTAAAATCATTTTTGGCTTAGTGGATTTCATAAAAATTAACGAAAGTGAGGAAAAGGTTAAAATCAGGTGGAATTTCCTGCTTTCTGTGAATTAGCCATGCAGTCCCGATCTTTCCCCAACATTGTGGATAACCGAGGAGAGGCTGGGCAGCTCATGTCTTTGTTAGAGCGGCAATGCCTATTTGCATATTTTTACAACATCTTAACACCAAGTCATTCCCCATAACATAACTAGTGGCACGATTTGGAACCAGCTGCGTATGATGTCATTCTGAACTTCCATCTAAGCTTTTATCTTCCTTTCCCACTGAAACTTCTGTATTCTCCGGCTTCTTGACCACTACACCAGCCTAGGACACTCATCTTCTCTTATCATGTGGATAATGTGGTCTCTTTATCCCCACTGGGGACAAAGCCCTCTGATGTGTCCCCACTCTGTACCAGATATCTATCTCCCTACAGTACCTGCTGGGCATGCATGAGGTCCATGATGGCTCCATGCTCAGTCCATGTTGCAGGTCCAAGTGTGACTCTGTCTGAGCTCTACTACAAGTCTCCCACTTACATCTCTCTAGTCCACTCTGGCCTCTGGGTTTCCTGACAACCATGCTCCTTCTCTCTTCAGGGCCTTCGCTGTACTCACCTCCTGAAAGGCCTTCCTGTTCCTTGATTATAAAAACTGCATTTGCCCTTCAAGCGGCAAATGAAGACCCACTTTCCTCTGGCAGCCTCTCCTCCCTTAACTCCTGCAACCCAGGTGGTCGGCAACGCCAGGGAATTTGGCTCTGTTTTGTGCTGGTTACTGCTGGCTCCATTTGGGTCAGCCTTGTCTTCCCAACTAGCTCCGGGATGGCTCCTCGTACACGCGCTGCAGCAGGACTCTGAGACTGGGCAGTGAGAGAATGTGCTTACTGCCCTGAGGTCCTCAGGCCCAGGGCTGGGGAGTGCATCAGAATCACACGGACGCTCATTCCTCTTCTTAGGGATTCTAGGTTGGGTCCAGTATTGAATTTCTTTCTTTCTTTTCTTTTTTTCTTTTGAGACAGAGTTTCGCTCCTGTTGCCCAGGCAAGAGTGCAATGGTGCAACCTCGGTCCACTGCAACCTCCCTCTCCTGGGTTGTTCAAGTGATTTTCCTGCCTCAGCCTCTGATTAGCTGGGACTACAGGTGCCCACCACCACACCTGGCCGATTTTTTATTTTTTAATTTTGTTTTTATTTTTAGTAGAGATGGGGCTTCACCATGTTGGCCAGGCTGCTCTCAAACTCCTGACCTCAGGTGATCCACTCACCTCATCCTCCCAAAGTGGATGGCCACCCTGTCCTGGCCATCTGGCCCAGCACTGCATTTCTAAAAAGCCACAGTCAAAAATAACTCTTGGCCTCTTACTTTTGCCCTTTTCTCTGAAGAAAAGGGCGCTATTTCTTAGAGCAGAGTCCTTGGAACACCGTAATATTTGCCTGATGCAACTTCATGTTCCTGGGCTTTACTTTGGACCTACTGAACCAGAATCTTTGGGCCAGACATTTGGATTTAAGATGCTTCCTGGCCAGGTGCAGTGGCACATGCCTGTAATCCCAGCACTTTGACCCTGTCTCTACTAAAAATACAAAAATTAGCTGGGCGTGGTGGTGCACGACTATAATCCCAGCTACTTGGGAGGCTGAGGCAGGAGAATTGCTTGAACTTGGGAGGTGGAGGTTGCAGTGAGCCGAGATTGCGCCACTGCACTCCAGCCTGGGCGACAGAGTGAGACTCTGTCTCAAAAAAAAAAAAAAGAGAGAAAGAAAAAAAAAAAGAAAGATGCTCCCCAAATGCTCAGCATATACAAGGAGCTGAGAATCATTGGCTCAGGGAGCTAAACTGCTTGGGGTATGGTGCTGCCTGAGGCAGGGATACTGTAGCACTCGAGGTCAGGATGCATCAGTTCCATCCAGCGTCTGGACCAATGTCCATCCTGGGGGCGTCACTGGGATAATTTCCAGACTCTATTTCTATGCCCCCAACATGTAAAAAGCAAAAGACCAATTTTCCCTAAACCAATTTACTAAAAGCCAATTTGCCTAAAATCTATTCACCTAATGATTATCTTGTCCACATTTAGAATGTGCAGTTAAAGGATACTTCTTAAACCAATTTGTCTAATGGCACTTCCAATCGAGTTTTACAAAAATCATTTGTCATTGAGCGTTTTGTAAATGATAAGATGTCTAAAACCCTTGTGGGTGAATTTTTCTATTTTATTTCTATCTATAGAAATAAAATCTTTTATTCTATTTCTATCTATATCTTGTCTAAACTTTAAGGATGTTTTAGACAAGTTTGCATAAAGAGCCTTTCTTCAAAATTTTGTGTCAAGCAATAAGTACTTCATCAAGTGATTAGCTTTTCCTACATATTGATTCAATGCATTTAGGTTCTTCTGCCTTCTTTCTGATGTTTTATTTACCCTGTGTGCACTCTGTACATTTACTAAACAAACCAAGAAATATATCCCTAGTACCCATTTCTGTTTAGTGAGGCTATTACATTTTTATAATGAGGATGACAAAGGGAATTGGGTAAATCAGGATTCTACTGCATGGCACCCACTTTTCAGGATGTCGATTTTTTTTTTTTTTTTTTTTTTTTGAGATCAAATCTCACTTTATCACCCAGGCTGGAGTGCAGTGGTGTGATCTTGGCTCATTGCAACCTCCACCTCCCGGGTTCAAGCAATTCTGCTTCAGCCTCCTGAGTAGCTGGGATTATAGGCGCACACCACCATGCCTGGCTAATTTTTTGTATTTTTAGTAGAGATGAGGTTTCACTATGTTGGCCTGGCTGGTCTCAAACTCCTGACCTCATGATCTACCCGCCTTGGCCTCCCAAAGTGGTGGGATTACAGGCGTGAGCCACTGCTCCCAGCAGCCAACTTCTTAAAGTAGCGTTTTATCAGTCTCATTAGGGAAGTTTGGGAGAGGCAGATTCCTGGGCCTCACCTTCAGAGTTCAGATTCAGTAAGTCCGCAGTGGTGCCCAGGAATCTGCTTTATAAACAAACTCCCAGATCACTCTGATCTACCTGGATGGAAATGACACTTGGTGCTGCAAGTCCTTATTGGGCAGAGAGGCATAAAATCATTACCAAAATTTGTTGGGCTAAAAAGTATAAGATACACTATAAAATCATGCACCGATTCAGTTCTGTTGGCTTTAGCAAATTGCTTAATCTTTTTGATGTTCAGTTTTCCAATCTGTGAAATAATGCGTCACGGCAAGGTTGTCCAACTGGCAGCATGCATGCAACCCAGGGCGGCCTTGAATGTGGCCCGACACAAATTCGTAAACTTTCTTAAAACATGATGAGATTTATGTGTGAATCTTTTTTCTTTTCTTTCCTTTTCTTCTTTCTTTCTTTTTGCTTATCAGGTATCATTAATGTTTGTATTTTCTGTGTAGCCCAAGACAATTCTTCTTCTTCCAGTGTGGCCCAGGGAAGCCAAAAGGTTGGACACCCCTGTGTTACAGGACAATTGTAAAATTAAATCAAGTACATAAACTGTGTGGCATAGCGTCTGACACTCCAGACAGCTATTCCACAGAGAGTAACCATAATTCTTGATGCTATCACCATCCTCATTATTAATTGCCTCCTTCAGGAAGCCCATCCTCCCGAGGCTGGCTGAGGCGCCCGCCCACAGGACCCCCAAAGCCTCATGCTTCCCTGTGTCACAGCATTGCCTCTTGAGTCAATTCAATCCATTTTTCTTAACTTGTTGCTGATTTTTCCTTGCAAGAGGTATGTGTGATGTAATAATTATTGAATTTCACTGAGCGTGGCTGTTTCCTCCTATTTTACCTGTTAGAATGGACTGAGCCTAGTGCATAGCAGATGCCCAATAAACACTTATCTTTTCATCATGTCTTCAGGGCAATGGGAAAAGGTGGAAATCAGTGACTGGTTTCTCCTATATTAAGGGTCTGCTAGTCAAAGTGTGGTCCATGGACTAGCAGGAGCCACATGGCCTGGAACCTTATCAGAAATGCAGATGCTCAGGGCCCAGCCCAGATACTCTGACAAGATCCCCAGGGGACACTGCTCTATCAAGTCTGAGAAGCACCCCTGAAAGAGGCATTCCTTTCTGAAGAGGCTGCTCCCTCCATAGGCAAAATGACAAATGCCTAGAGCCTTCTGGAGGAGGAGATTCATCCCAGTACTGCTCTGGGAGGACTGGGATGGAGGTACAGAGGCTTCTGCTGTGGGCTGAGGGCAGAATGTCCTGGTGAAACCACCACTGGCTTAGAACTCAGAAGAGCTGGGGTTTAAGTACAGCTCCAACACCAAGAAACTTTGTTACTCTTCCTAAGACATTTAGCTTTCCTGAGCCTCGGTTTTCTCATCTGTAGAAAGGCAGTATTGTCCACAGTATAGATCTGTAAGGAGAAGTAAATAGATTAATAACTACACGTTCCATATAAGGTGCTGAGGGGAACTTAGGGTTGAAATCTAGCTTGAGGCCTGCCCTGGCACGGGGCTGAGTCACTCTAGAGGACGGGGCATCCACTACAGGGCACTTTTTCTACTTTTACAAAGTCTCCACATAGCTTAGCAGAAGGCCTGAGAATAAAATACCCCCAGTACACTCCTTGATGCATCACAGGAGTTCAACAAATGTAGTCTTGATTCTGAGACAAACATCATAATACATTCCCCACCTCTGCCACAGGTTGCTTGGAGGGTCGGAGAGGATCACGTGAACATGCTTTGTAAATTGCAAAGTACCTTATATAGCTGCAGTGTTGCTAATAGGGCTTTCACCACACTTCTGAAAATCCACCTATCCTGATGCTTTCCAGCCTGGGGTGGGAAGGTAGAAGCCAAAAAAACAACAGAGTGTTTAATATGTGGTGGTAGTATCATAAGTAGGCAGTGGAAAAAAGCAGAGGTGATTGGAAAGTGAATCAATGGTAGAGCAGAGAGGCTTGCAAAGGACTACCATGGCGGTTCTCCATGCTTGCAACAAAACACCACCACAAAACGCTCCAGGAGAGGTTTCTAGATTTCAGTGTATTGCTCTGATGCACACTGCACTACATCAGTATTGAAAACTAGTGAATGGGGCCGGGTGCAGTGGGTCAAGCCTGTAATCCCAGTACTCTGGGAGGCTGAGGCAGGCAGATCACGAGGTCAGGAGTTCGAGACCAGCTTGACCAACATGGTGAAACCTTGTCTCTAAAAAAAGTACAAAAATTAGCTGGGCGCAGTGGCGCATGCCTGTAGTCCCAGCTACTTGGGAGGCTGAGGCAGGAGAATCGCTTGAACCCAGGAAGTGGAGGTTGCAGTGAGGCGAGATTGTACCACTGCACTCCACCCTGGGCAACAGAGTGAGACTCTGTCTCAAAAAAAAAAAAAAAAAAAGAAATAAAAACTAGTGGATGACCTAGGAGTCTGAAAACCTGCATGCTTTGCTTTTAACTACCTGAGGAAGACATCTAACCTTCCTCGGATTTAATCTCTTTACCGCTAAATAGCCTGGGATAAAAATGCCTCTTTTCCCTTGATAGCACCTCACTGAATAAATGGTTTTGCATCTATCAGATGCATGATATTTATTAATTGTTGGAGTACACGCGCTACCTCTTGCCTTTCTAATGATGATGGTGGCTGCTCCTGCCAGGACACACACAGAACTCTCTGCTTGCTGACTTATTTCTGCAGCCAGACTGATTGAGATGCAGTGTATTCATAAAACCATCTCTGTTGATGGAGTGGAAGAAGCAAAAACGACCAGTTGCAGAGAACAAGGAAAATAAACCCAAACCATGAATGTCACAGAACCATAAAACCCAAGAGGGCTGTATTTCCAAACATGACACAGCCCTGGCTTATGACTTCAGACAAGGAAAGAAAAAGCAAAGATGACTTCTAAAGTTGGTCCTCGTGCCGTATGGCTGTAGCCTACACATGGAATAAGTGTGGGCTAAATATATACACCTCTAGCCTCTCTTCTCACCACTACAAATGAACCTTTTTTTTTTTTTTTTTTAAATTGAGATGGTGTCTCTCTCTGTTGTCCAGGCTGGAGTGCAGTGGTGTGATCTCGGCTCACTGCAACCTCTGCCTTCTGGGTTCAAGCAGTTTTCATGCTTCAGCCTCCTGAGTAGCTGGGATTA
>NW_012119598.1:13965803-13966649 GCF_000951035.1 Colobus angolensis palliatus | reverse complement strand
TTTTTTCTTTTTTTTTTTGAGACAGAGTCTCGCTCTGTCACCCAGGCGGGAGAGCAGTGGCACGATTTTGGCTCACTGCAACCTCTGCCTCCTGGGTTCAAGCAATTCTCCTGCCTCAGCCTCCTGAGTAGCTGGGACTACAGGCATGCGCCACCATGCCATGTTTCTATTTTTTATAGAAACACTTTTGCCATGTTGCCCAGCCTGGTCTCGAACACCTGACCTCAGGTGATTCACCCGCTTTGGCCTCCCAAAGTGCTGGGATTACAGGCGTGAGCCACCACGCCCAGCCACAGATGAACTTTTTCATCAGCACCTGCTGTAGAGGCCCATTTGTAACTGCTGCTGTATCGACGGTTACTTGTCAATGAGCACAACACTTAGTGCCTAATGAATAAACGTGTTGCAAGATTTTCTCAGTCATTTGCCAACTGATTGCAGTGAGTTGGAATTACTTCTCTCCTTTAATTACTTAACCTTAGATATAGGTACTGCACCTGAAGATATAAAGGGCCTGTTGGCAGTATATTTGGAACAGAAATGAGAGTCCAGCATCACCAATCTACTAAATCAGATTCCCCTTGGCTGCAAAAAAGAGCTCAATAGGAGCGCCATCAGTTCCTTCAGAACACCAGGCCTGCCTAGGGATGACCACGTTGCCTGGCGTTTTGCCTTGGTCAAAGGCAAAATGTGCTGACTGACCCCTTGTGGTGAGAGGGATGATGTTGAGGGAAACAAGAGTAATGTAAAAATGTTATTTTTGTGAAATGTCCCAAACCTGGCTTTCCCTTCCAAGCCAGGTCAGCACGTGCAAACCACAGCAGATGCCTGGTCTTTGTGAGGACC
>NW_012119598.1:13960950-13965123 GCF_000951035.1 Colobus angolensis palliatus | reverse complement strand
CTGGGTTCAAGCAATTCTCCTGCCTCAGCCTCCTGAGTAGCTGGGACTACAGGCATGCGCCACCATGCCCAGCTAATTTTTGTATTTTTAGTAGAGATGGTGTTTCACTACGCTGGCCAGGAAGGTCTCGATCTCTGGACCTCGTGATCCGCCCACCTCGGCCTTCCAAAGTGCTGGATTACAGGTGCGAGCCACTGCGCCCCGCCCAAGGAACTGCTCTCAAAGAGTCAAAATGGTAGATGTCCTTCTAATCATGGCACAAACACCTGTTGAGAGGATCTGTAAGTATTTTGTGAGAAATAATAAATCACCTATATAAAAGCACATCATATTGTTTATGTCTGCAGCCATGAACTGGTGCTGCTGCTCCTAGGGAGACCGGACGAGAAGAGTGCCCTTCAACTGATCACTGTGCTGTTGAACCTGGGCCTTCTGCAGGACACGTATAAAGGAGGGTGAGACGTGCAGAGACGGAGAGATGAAAGGAGCATTCATTCATCCAAGAGGACAGGGAACCGAATCAAAGTCACCACGTCATCAGGGTGAGCATCGACACATTCATCTGCTCTCAAAACAGGCAAAACAAGAGCTACATATATGAAGTTTGAAAGTAAACTGAGATCATATAAAAGAAAACACTGAGCTGGGTGTGGCAGATCTCACCTGTAGTCCCAGTTACTTGGGAGGCTGAGGCAGGAAGATTGCTTGGGCCCAGGAGTTGGAGATCAGCCTGGGCAACATGGCGAGACCTTGCCTCTAAAAAATGTTTTAAAACTTAGCCGGGAGTAGTGGTGCATGCCTATAGTCCCAGCTACTTGGGAGGCTGAGGTGTGGTGGTCACTTGAGCCAGGAATTTGAGGATGCAGTGAGCTATGATTGTGCCACTGCACTCCAAGCTGGACAACATAGTGAGACTGCATCTCAACATACACTCCCCCGAACCATATATATATATACGGAGCTATTAAGAGGTAGAACATTCATGGTGATGGGGTAAGTTCAAGCTAGATCCATAAACACTTTAAGGGAAAAACAAGGATGGCTGCAGCTCATCTCTTACCTTGCATCTCTTGGATGCAGGATGATATTTGTTCACTGCTGGAGGTCACACTCGTATGTTTTGCATTTACAACGATGTTAATGGCTGGTCTGTCTGTAGTTGGTGTGTGTAAGAGCATGCCTGTTTCCTTTCAAAATTCTTAGTGCACGGCCTGAGACCTAGGGCTGGACCATGAGTTTGACCAATATGGGTGACTGTCATGTTCTAACTGCTACTCTTAGAAGGGGTTGCTTTTACATCTAGGTTATCACTTTTCCTTCAAACACTACAGAACACAGGGGAATAGGTTTCATTTACGGCAGAACTTAGAACCGGAGAACATTTTGCTAACTACCCTAAAATGCAAGTATTCTGCTATGAAGATACAGGCAAAAGACCATCAAACTCCTCCTTCAGCAGCAAGGCTTCTCTCCCTGCATTAGCTAAGGACTCAGCAGGGAACACATCAGATTAAATCCCTGCCCTCATGAAACTGACCCCTGGGATGTTTAGAAAAAATCCAAGAGGAAGGAAGCTTGGTGCCCTTTGCAATTTCATGTTGATGTTGGATATGCCCCAGTTAATTTATACATCCAGTTATAAATCCATCCAACAGCATTACTGTCCATCTTATTCACAGGAACATTGAGGAGACATGCTTGACTGAAATCAAGCAATTGCTGCTAAAAAGTGCACAAAAGATGCTCACTTCCTCCTACAAAGTTATATCCTTCCTCGTGGCATTCACGACTCTCTACAGTTTCACCGCTATCCACTTTTCAGCCCCAATTTTCCTTACTACACCACAAGAATCCTACATCCCTGCTGACTGGACTGTTTGCTATTTCTTGAACATAATGAGCCTTGTACCCATGTCCCTGTGTGTCCTTTGTGTCTTGTTTAAAAACAACCTCCGCCTCCAATCCTACCTGTCAAAATCCTACTCATCTTTAAGGCTTGTCTTAAATAAACCCTCCTCAGTAATGCTTTTTCTTGATTCCTCCCAAAGGATTTGACCTCTTATACTTGAATTTCTTTAGAGCCATGTTTACATCTCCTCCTATTAAACACTTTCTGTAGCTTATCACAGCCTGCAGCTCCTCCCGCTGATGGCCTTAACCATTTTTGTACATTGTATGAGGGCTGGCAGAGCACCTTGCACATAGCAGGCACTGAAAACACAAGCGCCCAGAGAATTAAATCTCCAACCTAACAGTGCTAAAAAAAAGAGACAGGTATTTTGCTACGATCTTTGCTCAGGTTATAGAAATCAGAGCAGAAAGCATCCTTTAAAAAATGTTTTAATCAACAGATAGTCCTTGTATGCACTACAGAAAAAAACTTCTGCATTTTGAGAATAGAAACAAGACTGGAAAAGCACGGAGAAATGGGTAGAAAAGTGAGTATAAAAAGTAAATGCAGCTAACTCCCCCATTCTTTCTGTGTTGTTTCCATTTTTTTATTTTTTGTATGAGTTTTGACATCTTAAAAACCTTTCTGGCTGGGGAGACTGTCCCTCCTGGGGCTGGCCAATTCTCAGAGTTAGCAAGGGCCAAGCCAGGAGCAGCCCTTTGATGTGCAAATGAAGCAGTCCAGAGCCAGACTTCCTCTATCAGGCCTGTCCACCCCAGGATGCATTATTCCTCTGCCTTAATCATCCCATGGCCAGGTACCTGGCAACTAGTATAGCTTAGAGCCTGCTGACATTATGCAAACTAGCCATTCCTAAAGTGTTCAGTCTGCCCTGCTTTGCCTTTCTGCAGAAACCCCAATAATGGCTCTGGCCTCAGCTTTCCCTCTCCTTGCTTTCTGCCTCCTGACCACCCTGAGGCTTCCCCATGTACCCTGTGTGGTGAGCTGTTTCTCCCGTCTCTAGGGCCTGTGATTATAATAAATCTTATGGCTGCACTTGACTGACCATCTCATAAAGAGCACAGAACACCTTCAACGTATCAGTTACCAAGAGACTGTAAACTTTAAACCTCTGAGACTTCTATGCAAACTTCATTTTTTTTCCATTTAAAGGCATAAAGTCCAAGTTCACAGTGGTCTTATCTTTGGTTTTATTGCGCTGGGATTACTGGGAAGGAAGGCAGGGGCAGAGGCAGAAGTAGCCAGGTGGTTCTGGAGGGTTGGAGAGGAGGACGTGGAGGGTGGGGAATGTGGGGATCAATGGGGGTGAGAGAGCATCAGAGAAAAACAGAGACACATAGTGAAATTACGCAGCAGCATGTGACTGTAGAACAGTGAAAATGCCCACAAAACTAGAGAGATGGCTGTAACCAGGAACAGTGGTCAAGCATGGAGAGAGGATCCTCATTACACAGGTATACATGCTGGGGCTGAAAATGATACAGGGCATGGACACCATTTGTCAGGCAAAGTTGTGGTAGCAAATACTTTGGTAACATTGAAATGAGCAGGCAACTAAGCTCTGAGAATTTATTAAGTTTCCTTGTGTTTTGAATTCTAACCACTGTGCAAATAAGTCCTGGGTAGGTGTGTATTATCACTTGTTTTTAAGGATAAGCCTCAGTTTCCTTTCTTTGCTGAAGTGTCAGTAATCTCTAATGTGGTCAGATGCTTCCCACGTGGTTTGCCCTGCCTCCTGACTCTTACACAAACTGTCTCCTTTGGGTCTGTTCTTTGAAACCCGACCCAACTGAACTCAGATCCTCCTCTTTAGAACCAAGTGCCTTGAGTATATGACTAATTTTTGAAGAACTAGATAATTTTTGTCCTTGAGTCATGCTGTTGTGTACCCCCACCCCCTAAATTCATCTGTTGAAACCCTCACCCTCAATGTGACTGTATTTGGAGTAAGGAAGTCATCAAGGTCAAATGACGTCATGAAGATGGAACCCTAATATGATAAGATTAATGTCCTCATAAGAAGAGACATCAGGCTCGGTGGCTCAAGCCTGTAATCCCAGCATTTTGGGAGGCTGAGGCGGGCAGAACACTTCAGGCCAGGAGTTCAAGACCAGCCTGGCCAACATGGTGGAATCCCACCTCTATTTAAAAAAGATACGAAAACTAGCTGAGCATGGTGGCACAAGCCTGTAATCCCAGCTACTCGGGAGGCTGAGGCAGGAGAATCGCTTGAACCCAGGAGGCGGAGGTTGCAGTCAGCC
>NW_012119598.1:13953990-13960873 GCF_000951035.1 Colobus angolensis palliatus | reverse complement strand
TTCTCTCTCCCTGTTATGTGAGAACATAGCGAGAAGGCAGCTGTCTGCAGACAGCAAAAGAGACGTCACTAGAAACCGAATCCTACGGACCTTGATCTTGGACTTTCCAGCCTCCAGAACTAAGAAAAATACATTTCTGCTGCGTAAACTACCCAATCTACATTCTTTTGTCGTGGCAGCCCAAGCAGAATAATACAACTTATAAAAACAAAGGAGCACAGATTTTCTAACTTCTTAAGCGGATTAAAACATACAAAGCTAAAACACAAAGAAAGCTGATGGTTTTTTTAAGATTTGGGAATAGGCTGCGTAAAGTGGCTCATTCCTGTAATCCCAGCACTTTGGGAGGCAGAGGTGGGCGGATCACTTGAGCCCAGGAGTTCCAGACCAGCCTGGGCAACTTGGTGAAATTCCTTCTCTACAAAAAATACAAAAATTAGCCAGGCGTGGTGGCATGTGTCTGTAGTTCTAGCTACTCAGGAGGCTGAGGTGGGAGGATCACTTGTGCCTGGGAGGTGGAGGCTGCAGTGAGCTGTGATTGTGCTACTGCACTCTAGACTGGAAGACACAGTGAGACCCTGTCTCAAAAACAGAAAAGAAAAAAAAGGGGGGGCGGTCAGGGAAAGGGAATCTTGGTGAAGACAGTATAAACAAATGGTTATAAATGAGGATTCTGGAGTCAAACAAAATAGGTTCATGCTTATCTGTCACTTACTAGCTAAGTAACTATGACTAAGTCCTTTAATTTCTCCAAATTTCACGTTCATCTGTGAAAAGAGGTAATAATGATAACAGTATCAAAGAGTACGTGGTAAAGTTCTCAAAAAAGGCTAACTGCCATTATTATTACCCAAATGTGAACATCTGACTGTGAAGTCCAACTGAATTGATTTATCCTTCACTCAACTAGCATGCTGGGGCACCTGCCACAGGTACCTTATGCAGAAGGTATGCCTTCTGCACAGGTTATTCATGCGACATTGAACATCTGACTTCTGAAGCCAGGATGCCACGGATAAGTGATCGATGATGACTTAGAGAGGTAGGAGACAGTGGCTTTTGCCTTCCTCACCCTTTTGGGGTCATCCATCACTGCAAGGATTCCAAGAAGGATGCATTTCACTTCAGATCACATTCATTACACGACAAGCTCTGTTGGACACTGTACTTCTGGAAACAAAGGAAATGGATGCCCAACAACTCCTGGCCCCGTATCACGTGCTGTTGCATGGCTGATGTTGGAGGAGGTGAGATGGAAAGAGATGTTAACAAGAAACAAAGCAAGACAGACAGGGAGAGTGAGAGAACTTCTCTCTGCCTGGCTGATGAACAGAACAAATTTGTAAGACAAATACTCTCCAAATTAATTACGTTTTCCTGATAAAGTGGAAGCAAATGCCACAGTAGAGGTATTTCTGCATGAGTTTCCCTGGCCGTGAACTTGGAAGCAGTTCCAGTTCAGGCTCGCATTTCCTCCAGCATTCTACCAGACCATTAGCCACTGTCACTCCCCATTAGTCACGCTTGGTGTCTTTCAATTGTCCTGTGTTTCCTTTCAAACATGTCAACAGAGCAGCAGACACTGAGGACAGACTAAAACTCATGAGTCTCAATTTACAGTTCTAGAATTCTTAGTTTATTAATTCCCTCTGACATGGCCCAGATGTCTTCAGAGCAATTAGTAACAGAACAGGGTTAATGTAGCTACCTCATGGTGCTGCAGATTCATTATGACTGATTGCTCACTTATAAAAATTAAGCAAGTCTAATTGAGTTTAAGCCCAAAAGGAATTTGCAGTCCACGAATTTCTCTACCTGTCTTGCTTTATCATGTTTAAGAGGTTACCAGGTACTACAGAGTAAGGATATTAGCTTTTTGTGGATTTTTATTCATTTGATCCAAGCTGTTTAGAGGTGAAGTATATAGATAATAGAGTCTACTCTCTTAGGAAAGGACCAGGGAAGCCAGAGAGACGGGGTCAATTGAGATATCTTCGGTCTCTCACATGTAAAGAACCCTGCAGATACCAGGCACCTGAGCTCCTGGGCTCACAGATGAAACTCAAGTTTGCCTCCATTAATGAGATAACTAGGTAAATCAGAGGTGTTGTTAGTTAAGAAATTCTGCTGACTCTTCTTTTTACAATGTCATATCTACTGGTCTGCTCTCTCTCTTCTCACTGATAATCAGTCAGATGCTTGTTAGCTCATATTTCAATGATTGGAGAAGCCACTACAATATTCTCCCTGGCTCAGATCAGTCCATTTAACTGATCTGACTTTGGAGTATGTGGCCCAGAGCTGGCCTCGGTGGTGGCTTCTCTGATAGCCCTTTAACCTTTCTGCTCATTCTACATGGTGATCCAAGAAGATCTTTTAAAGGTTCGTTTTCATCAAATCACTCCCTTGCTCAAAAACCTCCAAAGTCTTTTCACTGCGTAGGGATTAAAATCTAAATCTTTTTATGCCTTTTTCTAGTGAGTCCCATCTCTCAGTATACCTCAGAATGAAGCTTCCATCCCTGTTCAGCCAACTCTTCAATGACCCAAAATGTTACCACCTCTGAGGCTTTGTCTAGGGTCTTCTTTCCTGGAATACTCTTCCCTCACTTTCTATAAATGTCATTCATGCTTGAAAAGTCAGTTCAAGCTTCAGACTTCTCTTTATCAGACTGCATTGAACTGCAAGTGTTACTGCTAACAGTAGTTATATTAGTACTCTCTATGTATATATCTGCATTCATCAAACCAGGGGACGCCAACCACCAGGGCCATGAACCTGTACTGGTCTGTGGCCTATTAGGAACCGGGCTGCACAGCAGGAGGTAAGGGGCAGGTGAGTGAGTGAAGCTTCATTTGTATTTACAGCCACTCCCCATCGTTCACCATTACCTCCTGAGTTCTGCCCCCTGTCAAATCAGCAGCAGCAGTAGATGAGCGCGAACCCTACTGTGAACTGCGCATGCGAGGAATCCAGGTTGCATGCTCCTTATGAAAAGCTACTGCTTGACGATCTGTCACTGTCTCCCACCACCCTTACATGGGACTGTCTAGTCGCAGAAAAACAAGCTCAGGGCTCCCACAGATTCTATATTATGGTGAACTGTATAATGATTTAATTATATATTACAATGTAATAATAATAGAAATAAAGTGCACAATAAATGTAATCCACTTGAATCATCCCGAACTAATCTCTCCCACTCCACCTCCGGTCGGTAGAAAAATGGTCTTCTACGAAACTGGTCCTTGGTGCCAAAAAGGGTGGGGACAGCTGCATTAAACTGTTATATATTCCTATCTACTTTGATACTTATTACAGCATTCCGCCTATTGTAGATATGCTGAATAAATATGTATTAATGTAGGGGTTTATTTTGTACAATGTTTAATCTTTCTTAAGGGAAATTTGACATCAAAGCCTTAAAGGGTGCATAATCTTTGACTCAACAGTTCTTATTTTAGAAACAAATTAAAGAAAACTCAGAACAGCTTATGAAGATATATGCAGGCTGTTGCAGTTGTTTGCTGTTGTGGTTTAACAATAAGGAAGATGGAAAAGCCTTAAGGGGTCAGTCAAGTAAACCCTGATCCATCCAAGCAGCTAATAAAATCACGTCGTGGAATACTTACTAACATGAAAATCACTTTACAACATATCATCAAGTGCAAAAAGCAGGTCACAAAACAATACGTACAGCAACATTCAATTTTTATTCAATAGACAGACAGATGGACAGTGGATATTGCCTAGAAGCAGACCTATGGGACCTTTTCTCCTGTGTGGTTTTCTGTGAATTTCAATTTTTGGACACCTGACTAAAGTGTTATTGATACGTTAGATGGTTCCGTTAGATGGAAATTTGCTCTTTCAAGCCATACACATCTGACATGGATGGACATATACATTAATAGATTAGTTTGACATGAGCCCATGTCTAAGATGGACTCTTATAGAACTCAGTATCACGTGAAAGACAGCCTGCTATGGAAACAACATTAGCCAAACTCGGAGTTGAGAAACATAGCATCGATTGTGCCTCTATTACAGAATTCCTGTCAGCCCTGGAAGTCACTTATTTTTCTTGAGCCTCAGTGTTTTTCCTATAAGATAGGCGAATATTTTTCCCTAATTCTGCCCCCATTACATGTTACCAAATGGTATAGTGATGACCTAGGTATTATTTGTCAAAATAGCGAACACTTTTTAAAACGGCAGTCAGTCAGCCTCAGGTGAAACTATTATCAAAGTTGCAGAAATGACCCTCTGAAATCTTTTAATCTCTGATTATACCACAACCTTAAATCACAAAGTGGTATCTAATTCATGTGCCAAAGTGCAGTGAAGTACAATTTCACTGAGTGCTCAATTTAATACCTGTGGATACATTCATTAAGTAACACTTCAAAAACACTGCAAAGTATGCGTGCAATCATTTTAGGACAACATTGCTAAGCTTACTCTTCTTTTAAAAGTATTTGCCACATAATTTGCAGATTGTCTTTTTTTTTTCCCCTAAGAGAACAGAACTGATATGAATTTTAATAGGAGAAATACACTGGGCTTCAGGTCAATAACTTAAAGACAGAAAATTTAAAACCTTGACAAACTCATATGAAGAAGGCACTACTCTTCATCTTTGCAAAAATGTTGACATTGAATCAACTTCACCTAGATGAGCAAACAATCTTGAACTAGTCACTTAAATACAATGTACACATTTACAGATACACATGACTGAAAGCTCTTGGCATATGGCTGGTAGGTGGATATCAAATGCTGCTTGACACAAAAACACAAACCCTGGTCATGACTGCAGATATCAAGACACACACAGAAACACCCAAACATCCCACAGGGCAACCTCCCCAGAGAGCTGCCTTCAGGCCTCAGTTAAAAGAACAAGAGAAAAAGAAAATCCCTTGAAGGGAAGGAGGGACTGCTTGCCCCAGAAGACGTCTGCACTCACCTGTTAAGTGGTTGGCAATCCTGGTAGTGGGTTTGGGAGGCAGGGCCGGGGGCTGCTTGAGAAGGGGCAGCTGCTTCACTGGGGTCTCTTCATGGTCTCCAGGGAAAGCAGCAGGTTTTTTGGGGGGCAGTAGCAGGACTGGTTTGGCTGAAGGATCTTGGGACAGGAGGACTCCAGATTCACTGGCAGAGGGACTCTCTTCAGACACTGAGGGGACAACCACATGATACACAGGAGACATTACACAAACGCAGTGCAGGTGGGGCCAGCGGAGAACACAGGACAGGGACTTGGGTTGGCAACACAGCAGAGCACTGATGCTTCAGGCCGCCACGCATGTGTAGAGAGCTACAGCAAGGACACCAGAAATCCAGGGAAGCAGGAGGGACAGATAGAGGAGGCAGAGGAAAAGAGAGGGTGGAGGCAGGAAGAGCAACAGGGAGAAAGAGGAGGATGTTTTCTCAAACCATTAAACACTTCACCATTTCAAACTCAGCACTGGTCATACAAATCCTATGCATGCTCGAAGATGTGACTCATGGGGCACAGTAGGAATCACGGGTGTCCATTGCAGAAGGCCCAGGGTGCAGAGCCCCTCTTAACCAAACCAGAACTGAATGCCAGCACCCTCGCTGGGGCCTGCTTGCCCTTTGCTGAGGGGCAAGAGGGAGTGGGTTCAAACAAGTGGAGAGGCTCAGTTTTGTCCACTGGGTCTGCTCTGTCTCTGCTCTCAGATCTGCAACACTGGGTACAGATGACAGCCTGGAATGCTGACACCACACAGGCTGCACCCCCAGGCGCTGGACAGCTGCTCCTCCAGGTTCTGGAGTGCCCGGTGCTGAGCAGCAGCCTCTCAGCCCAAATTCTGTAGTTTCAGCAACAGCATCCTGCCCCTGCCAGCTCCTGTAAACTTTGATGAGGCAAAGCATGCTTTAAGTCAACTTTTTAATCTTCCACTTTCGTCTTTCTTCTTGCTCACCACAACTATAGTTTTCTTTTGACAATTCCTCCATTTCTCTTCGCACTGCATTGGACCCGCCTCTCCCTTTCCTTCATGGGGGAACCCCTGACTGGCTTTCATGAAGAGCTGTCATTGGGTGGTGGCACACACCTTCCTACCATGCAGGTAGCTTGGCTGATGACAGAGTGAAACTCTGTGATTCTGCTGGAATGACAGATTTTTACTATAATAATCAAATCTATCTGACTTCAGTGTCACAAGGAAGTCTGGATTATTTTTTAGAATGCACTGCTTTCACTGGAAAACCCTCCCTGGGGTAGGAGGGTGTAACTCCGCTGCATCTCCTCTCAGCTCCCGCCACAGCCTCAGTGAGAAAGCCTGTAAGGGACTCCTCCCCTCCCCAACCTCCTTCCTCCTCCCTGATCAGGTGTTCTGTGCAGCACCAAAGCCCTGCACAAAATCCTCATGAGCACTATATTCTCCTGTCTCGGGGACACTGTTATTATCAATGTGGCACACAGTGATGGAGCAATGACTCACCAGGTCCCATGGCGAAGCATGGGAATTACCCCTGTGAAAGCCCATCCCTCCCACCCTCCCACATGACGGCCTGTGGATGTGGATTTTGCACATGATGGGGAGAAAGGCCTTCTACCTATACGCTGGATATTGCAAGAGGTTCCTCCTCCCAGACTCATCTCCTGACAACAAGTACCACTGCTCCCTAGCTGTCAGGAGGGACCTATTTTGGGGCAAATTAGGACCACTTTGCAAACCTTCTGAGAAAATGAGTATTAGCCACTCAGCCACCTTTGGACCAAAGAAGGAGATGACAGTCACATGGCATCAAAAATCAGCTATCTGGGCCGGGCGCGGTGGCTCAAGCCTGTAATCCCAGCACTTTGGGAGGCCGAGACGGGCGGATCATGAGGTCAGGAGATCGAGACCATCCT
>NW_012119598.1:13905261-13953795 GCF_000951035.1 Colobus angolensis palliatus | reverse complement strand
CCAGTCCGGGCGACAGAGCAAGACTCCGCCTCAAAAAAAAAAAAAAAAATCAGCTATCGGCAGGATACAATTCAATCAGTAAATTATATACAATTTAATTGACAATTAAATTAATTGACTATATCCAGTAAATTGATACAAGTATTATCTGGCATACTGGGATGAAGACTAAAGGACCTTTCAAACAGAAGAATTAGATATGTATCATATAGAAATGTAGGATTCCTCAGCTTTATCTTAACAGAGATGAGTGTTAAAAAACAAAATAATAATATTTTAAATCATGAATGTTACAAAAATAAGCCATATCTTCTTTAAAGAGATGAAGGTAATCAAGAGTTTTTTAAACACTGTAGAATAATAAGTGTAAATATATTCCATTTTAAAAAATACTCAGTATGTATTAAAAGCTAATCTGCGTTACTAAATTTCCAGATCCTTATGCTCAGGATAGTCCAAAATAGAATTCCAAGTCCAGCCAGGCCAAAGATCCCTGGTGTCTGGCTGGACCTGGTGTCTGGGACCTGCTCTACAATCCTGCCAGGGGCCTTACCTGGCCCATCCATGATGTCTGACGGTTGGAGCACCTCATATGAGCAGGGATCCCGGGGCATTGGGACTGGCTCCATTTCGGACAGCGCAGGCAGAGACAGCTGGCTGGAGCTCAGGGACTGCCCATTTTCTAGGGAGTCCTCTTCATTGGATATGGAAAGTTCCCCATCTGTCAGAGAGAAAAGGAGATTGCAGAGTTAGACAATGTCTGCCTCTCAAGAAGGAGTGACACTTACCGCCTGCTGAGTCTAGATGCAGCTGAACAATCTCTATCAAGGTCAGCCTCTAAAACCAACATCTGTTCTTTTGCTTTTAAGACATTTATTTGATCGTTAGAGATACGTTATCTAATCATCAGGGCAACAATTTCCAGTGGTCTTCAGCATTTTGCCTGTTTTCTCTCTGTCTTTCTAACCTGAATCCATCACATTTTCTACATTTTGTTTTGTTTTTGTTTTTTTTGGTTTTTGTTTTTTTTGAGACAGAGTTTCTGGAGTGCAATGGCATGATCTTGGCTCACCGCAACCTTTGCCTCCCAGATTCAAGCGATTCTCCTGCCTCAGCCTCCTGAGTAGCTGGGATTACAGGCATGCGCCACCACGCCCGGCTAATTTTCTATGTTGAGTAGAGACAGGGTTTCTCTATGTTGGTCAGGCTGGTCTCAAACTCCCCACGTCAGGTGATCCGCCCCTCTGGGCCTCCCAAAGTGCTGGGATTACAGGCATGAGCCACCGTGCCTGGCCATTTTCTATGTATTTTTAAAATAAAAAGTAAATTAACAATTTTTTTTCTCATAATTTCTCAAAACTTGGGAAAGAACTCAGCAGGCCTCAGGGATTGGAAGACCAGGATTGGGAATTCCTACTTTAGGGAGCAAAGGGCTTCACGTCACCTAACAGGCACCGAGGTCCTAGGAAAAACTCATCCCATCTTCTGTTTGCCTCCACAGTCGTCCAGTTTCTCTACTTGGGTAAAGGATTAGGACAGCTCTCATCTGCACCTAACAGGCTGCAGCCACCCAGGGATGCTGGGAAGTGCCAGAATTCTCCCGGCATCGACCACCAATCATGCCGCGTAATGCAGACTTTGATCTTGCTTAAAGCTCAGCAAAACAAGGACCATGGTGCAGGATCAAAGGCTCCCATACAATGGCCATTTGTCAAATCAAAATTCCCCCCGTGTGATTTCATCCTAGCTCAGGGGAGTCTCAGATAACTAGACATTAAAGTCAAATTAATTTTTAAAGAGGACTGAAAGCTGTTCCATCGAGATGAATAAACACCAGATGAAAGACTAAGTTCTGCCGAGTCAGAAACACAGAAAGCAGCAGAGCAATTACCTGACTTAAAACCAGAAGCAAGATGACGACTCGTAGAAAAGAAACAGTGAAGTGACTCCAAGGTGATTCTTGGGTAAATAATCCTTTCCTTTTGCTATGTTCCACCTCTAGTTTAATTTTATATATCAGTGATATACAGTGGCACAGAATCCCTCCATGGTCCACCCCCCATTAGAGTCAGTCCAGTGAATATCTGTTTAACAGAGTAATCAACAAATCAAAAGGCCCGAAATAGCATATGATTCAAGGGCATATGGTGTTTGACCTGAATCTTCTATAAGCATAGAAAAAATATAATGAATGCCAAAAAAAAAAAAAATCATCTGAAGCTGACAGTGTAAAAGCACCAGCATTTGAAGAGTGTGTGTGTGTTTTTTTCTTTCTTTTTTAAATTCAGCTTTTTTCTATGCCCAAAATGGTAGTAAAAGTTATTATAATTGGGATCAATAGTATGATGATTACTCATTAATAAGAAAGCAAAAGCAGTGCAGACTGTAAGCCCATGCAATGGAAACCACACAGATGAACTGGAAGTCTTTGGGATGGGAAGGGCTAAGCGTCAGTATGTTGCTATCCCACCATGGATGCTCCCCAGTCTTCTTAACATGCCTTTATGTAGCATGTTCAAACAGATGCCGTGGGAAGTAGCTCTGTTTCAATTTCCCAGTTGGTGGAATAATGATGCAGCTGCCATTCAGCCTAACACATCTCTAGGAAACCACTTTGATTCTTGATGTTCCGAGTATAATAAAAGTCCTGGATGAGACAACCAGAGGGGACAGAGGTCTCAGGGCTCTTGCCAACTTCTGCTTCTTTGGGAGAAGGATGCAATCGAATGATTGCCATACATTTTAATAGTTAAAAGTACCATAGAAGCAACATTAGAAAAAAGAGATGCAACTGTAGTCGGATGACTCTAGACTCTCTCCATGAATCCTGGGCTTTGCTGGTAACAGAGAAGCAATATTGCTCGCTCCTCTTGGGACATATTAACTCTTGAAAAATTGGGCTCTCTATAGATTAAAAGTAATGTTGCCAAATCACAAAGGCCCAAACCACTTTGGAGAGGAAATAATCTTGGGAATTCCATTGTTATAATTGCTAAATATACATTTCCTTTGAAAAAGTAAAAACAGGAGAAGAAGGTGTAAGACACTGATCATATCACCACCCTACCTAATAGAAACAGTTTCCTCTTTTTGCACATATTTTTCAAGATTGTAATCCTACTGTGAGCCAAATTTTGTGTCTTTCTTCCCCCATACTATTATAAACAACGATCATCTTAATGATTATACTGGATGATTATATATCGATATTTACTTGGCTAGCTCCCATTTGGTTGGTCACAAAGGGATAGATTTATGCTATTATGAAAAAAATGCAGTGAGGACCATCATCCTACATACAATTTTTCTGCAATTAGAATTCTCCCCCATTAGGATAAATTCCAGTAAATGAAATTTTCATGTATTACTATTCCAATGTCAAGTGACACATACATGGATCTTGTGAAATTGTTTTATTAAAGGATTTTCCAATTTACACAATTAGAAGAAATGTACAGACCATACACATCGTTTAGCTTTTGGCGATTTCTTCAACATTAATATTGACAACCATGTTCTATCTCTCTCTCTCTCTCTCTCTCTCTCTCTCTCTATCTCTCTCTCTACTTACCTACCTATCTATCAACCACCCATCCATCCATATATGTATATATGTCGTTAGTAGAAATAAATGAAAATCATTCAATAAGTACAAATTCATTATTAATATCATTTATGACCAAGGTGGGTAGCAACAAAAGTAAAAACTATTTGGATTTATTTAAGGATGGTATAATACTACCACTTTTAAGTAATATTTTAAATTTTTTATTATGACATTTTCAAACACACACACACACACACACACACACACACACACGAAACATTAATGAATTGGACCGTATATACCCATCATTAAGCTAAGGAATGATCCGGAAATTCCTAATGCTTGGTAATCCCAAGTGAATATTTGAAGACTAGTCTCTCCATGTCCTGCTAGTATTTATCAGTACTGGGTTTGTTGTTGTTGTTGCTGTTTGTTTGAGACAGGGTCTCACTCTGTTGCCCAGGCTGGAGTGCAGTGGCATGAACATGGCTCACTATAGCTTCCATCTCTCAGGCTCCAGTGATACTCTCACCTCAGCCCCCAGAATAGCTGGGACCACAGGCCCACACCACCATGTCCCACTAATTTTTATATTTTTTGTAGAGACAGGGTTTCGCCATGTTGCCCAGCCTGGTCTGGAACTCCTGGACTCAAGTGATGCACCCAACTCGGCCTCCCAAAATGCTGGGATTACAGGTGTGAGCCACTGTGTCCAGCCTACCGATAATGTTTATTAGCATCTTTACCAGCATTAAAAAATTCACATTATTAAAAAAAAACTTCCCCAGAAAGAATGTAACTTGCCTGACTAAGGTGAGGCTTAGGCATTTGCTGTATCCCCATCTGGCTAGGTCATCACCATCTTGTTAGCGTGGATGAGACAGTGTTCACTGAGTGTTGGAAATTATGCTGATGTTTTACATAACCTTCTAAAGTTATCTGTGATAATGGCTTTGAAAAATGGTACACAATAACTCCAATCATGAGCTGCTTCCTACTAGAATTAGTAAAATGCACACAGCAGAAGAAAGAAGGCAGGGCAAGACATGGGTTAAACTGTAGCTGGCATAGCTACAGTGGTTCTCAAACTGTAGCTGGCATAGCAACCCGCTGGAAGCTATTGGAACACAGATTGCTGGGCTCCACCACCAGAGTTTCTGACCCAGTAGTTTCTGGGTGAGACTCAAGAATGTGCACATCTAACAAGTCCTTGGGTGATGTTAGTGCTCCTTTTGTTGGTCAGGGTTCCACACTTTCAGAAAACACTGAATTAAGGATAAAGAGTCAAGGAGCCAAGAGAAACTGCAATGTAATTGTGCCTCATCCTGATGAGGTTTAGGCCAGGAAATGCTGGCTGTGTGGCTAACACGGGACAGAGAGTATGAGGAAGCAGGAGGTTGCATTGTCTAACCGTGGATCATGAATATGAATTTGGCACAAAGGACAATGGGGCTGGAGAGAGCAGAAGTGGAAGAGAAAAATGTGTTTCAGAGGCAGACATGTCTAACAAGGTAGAAGCAGCAGAGAATAGTACGCAGACGTCAGTGTAGGTCAATGTCATAAATTTTAAAT
The DNA here is from genome assembly GCF_000951035.1 of Colobus angolensis palliatus. Classification (NCBI taxonomy): domain Eukaryota; kingdom Metazoa; phylum Chordata; class Mammalia; order Primates; family Cercopithecidae; genus Colobus; species Colobus angolensis. The sequence continues at coordinate 13,948,676 of NW_012119598.1, read as the reverse complement.
CATGAGACATAGAAAGCAATGGATCTAAGATACAGAACTGGCCGCCAAGATTGTGCCAGCCTTACTCTCCTCTTCTGGTGAAGCATAAGAAACAAAGATGTTAGGAGAGTCAAAGTTAACACCAAATCAGAGAGAGTGAATAAAATCTTTCAATAGACAAACATCTGTTGATGACAACATGCATCATCTATCAGAAACCTCCAACCCCCCACAACGACTTCACGGAGAAGCCAGAGGTTTGCTGTTAGCTCATTACGATACTCATAGAAACCCAGTAGGCTGCCGCCAGGGCCCTGGAGCTTACCCACACCCCAGCCTGCCTCTCCTCCCATAAGTGAGGCATGAGTCAAACACCTCAAATGGATCTTGTCCGAGTGGCTTAAAAGAACGATTTGCTGCTACGATATTGTTCTTTGTTTTGCTTTAGGGACACTCCCTGGTTTTGGGGTGATCAATATCAACTTCTACTCAATTATATTTTCTCAAAGCTCATGGTTAACTGAAGTTGTTTTTTATAGATGACTGTCACTATGGAGATTGGGTGACAGGAATTCTTTCAGGCTCTCATGGGTACCTCTGTAACAAAAGTTTCTATTTAAAAATAGATACAAAAATCTGATACGTATATATATACACACATACACACATATATACACACATACATACATGTATGTGTGTGCATGTCTGTGTGTGTGTGTGTGTATATATATATATATATAGAGAGAGAGAGAGAGAGAAACACAGATAGACAGACAGACAGTGTCTTGCTCTCAGGGTCTTGCTCCATCACCCCGGCTGGAGTGCAGACTCTAACTCCTAGGTTCAAGTGATCCTCCCACTTCAGCCTCCCAAGTAGCTGGGACTACAGGTGTACACTACCATGCCTGGCTAATTTTTTTTTTTTTTTTGTAGAGATGGGGGTCTTGCTATGTTGCCAAGGCTGGTCTTGAACTCCTGGGCTCAAGTGATCCTCCTGCCTCGGTCTCCCAAAGTGCTGAAATTACAGGCATGAGCCACCGTATCTGGTAAAATATTGTATGAAGGAAGGACATTTTGTTCTGAAAAGGCTCAGGGTTCAGGACCCTCTGGAGTTTAGGATTTTTAAAAGTGTCAACTCTAATTCTGAAAAACAAAAGTACATTAATAAATATAAGCTCACCACTAAATCTAATTTTCTATGATATGAATTATGGTTTATATTTTTGAAAACCCGTGTTTAAAATGTATCTCTGGTGAGCTAAGAAATCCTTATTTAATAAATAACCATTGAATATGACTATGAAGAATTGCTTTATATCTATATATTGAACCAATATGGCAATACATTTCATATGGATCCAAAAACTAAAATGAAACTTTAAAACCAGAATAAAAAAGTAGGAAAAAGAGAATAGTAGAAAAACAAATATATATATATATATATATTTATTCAGGTTGTTCAAGAGGGAAGCCAGATGGATAGTTCTGACTTCCTCATAAAACTTTTTGATTTTCAATTTGCAAAAGGAAATGCTGTACACCAGATAGAAGAACAAAAGCAGCACAATGGAAACACATGTGCTACACAGAACTAATAAAAGAACAAACTCTTCCAAGTAGGAACAGTATTTGTACTGGCAAATAAAAAATCAAGTCCCAGGTGCTACTTGTAAAGTGCAAAACCTTGCTAGGAATTAGAGAAATGCAGATGAAATGACCATGTGAGTGATATGGATGCACGAAATTGTGTTTGAAATAATGTCAAGTACAAAAGCAGGAATGGAGGGCAGTATGCGCATGTGGATTACAATGACCTGAAAATGAAATATGTGTGCAGGATGGCAAAGCTCTGAAGTGAATCTGGCATGATATAGAACTTAATGATCATTCACTTTTTTTCTCCCTGCAAGATGCTTACATTTATTTTTAAAAATACAAAAAAAAATTGCATGCTGCCATGTTACATTAAAACAATAATAGTTTGGTTAGAGGGGAAACCCATTCCTCATTCCTCTGGTTTCTATTCGGAGACATTTTCCCCACGGCTCCTGATGCCTGCTTACCCTCTTGCCCCTCTCCACTGCTGCCTCTTGCTGGGTATAAGCATTGGCCCCTGTGTCTCCACTGTAGGAGCCAATCCATCCTTTCCCTCCTGCCCTGGACCCGTGTTGATTCCAGATTCAGACTTTCCCAGTTAGGGGGCTGATTCGAGGTCAAGGCTGGGGGAGGAGCATGATCAGACCCATCAATGACTTCTTCCAGCCCAGCTTTTGCCAGTGATAAAGGAGATCCCCTACTTTGATCTCCCATTTGTCTTATTTCTCACATGGCTCAGAAACTCAGAGACAGAAGAAGAGTGCTAATAGAGGGCCCCTCAAATCCTTAACAGTCTGGAGACTCAAGGGAAGAGAACGCTTTTTCCACCTCAGACAAAAAGAAATCGAAGGAGGCATTGACAGGTGATAGAAAGGATGGTGTTAGAAACCATGCTCTCCTGGGGGGCCTGCTAACCTCAGTTAACAAAGGTGTGCTGGTGAGCGCCTCTAATTTATTCTCAGGAGAGACAGGTGGGGTGAGGCGCAGCTGCAGTGGAAAGGAGCCCTGACTCTGAGCACAGAGAGAGCCCTGTTATCATCCTGGCCATCACTAGGTTGCAACAAGCCACTTAACTTCTGGGAACCTTAGTGTCTGCTCCTTGAAAAGAAAAGGACTGTGTTGAATGATGCCTGACTTCCTTGCAGATCAAAGTATTCTCTGCATGAAGGCTGGAAGAGACAAGAAAAAGCGCCCCCACCCAAACTTGCAAATCATCCTGAAATATCAGATGAGCTAACACAGTACAACATGTTATATTCAGGTTTTCTTTTTCTTGTCTGACATACTGTTTAGACCTATTACAGCAAGAACCAGAAAGTAAATGAATGAATTTCTGCTTTATTGTTGGCTAAATAAAATTTTATATTTTTACTTTTTAAAGACTTGTAAGTAAAGTTTTCACATAGATCTAGAAATCTGTGCTCTGCACAAAAAGCCTCTGTACACAGTAGAGAGACAGGGAGGAAGAAATGAAAGGAGAAAGAAACATTGCTGGAGCATATTCGGTGTCCAGCATTATGCTGGACTTTTTATATATGATAGTAATAATAACAACCTCTGAAATAATATTTCAGAGAACTTACTATGTGCCAGGCTGTGTTTCTTTCTTCCTTCCTTCCTTCCTTCCTTCCTTCCTTCCTTCCTTCCCTCCACCCATCCATCCTATGAAGTTAGTACCAAAATCACTCTTATTGTTTACAGAGAACTTACTATGTGCCAGGCTGTGTTTCTTTCTTCCTTTCTTCCTTCCTTCCTTCCTTCCTTCCTTCCTTCCCTCCACCCATCCATCCTATGAAGTTAGTACCAAAATCACTCTTATTGTTTACAGAAAAGTGAACATTAGAAAGTTAAATAACTGGTGTGAAGTCCCTAGTTCAGTAGATGCTGAGCTAGTACTATATGGTGAGAGAGAGAGAAAGAAAGAGAGAGAGAGAGAGAGAGAGAGAATGTGAGTTAACTTAAAATGACTTATTTGGAAATTTTAATTCCTTAAAGATGGCAAGAACAATATAGAATCCTTTATAAATAAGACATGTACTTGTCATTAACAAAACTCAAACTCTCTTAACTGTTAGTCCTTGTAGCAGAGGATAATGAATATCATGAAACCATGACTACATTTATGCTTCCATTGTAAAGAAACATTATGTAAGTGAAGTGCCACGTGACAATTTTAGACTAAAAATGATAAGAAGAATTAGCTACACTGCATCTTTTTTGGTAATGCAAATGTGTTGAATTTACACATGCATGCTTGCAAAAATTCAAACACTTTTAAATGTACTGATGATCACCTCTGGCTATAGTTAGCAAAATAAAAAAGTCCAGCCACCTTATGTTAAAGCAAATAATTATCCTTGTGAAGACACAGAAGAGGAGCCTAACGCAAGCATTTGCTAATTGCCTTTTCTCTCTGAGACAAGAGCTGCTGCTCAGCAAGTTCTGTGTTCCCATTTTAGCTTCCCAGACATGCCCTTCGTGCATCTCAAATGGAAAGTCTAAGGTGCTTCCCACACAAGTGTCATTCTGGTGTTAGTGGTCCTAACATTAGTGAGACTGAAATACAGACTTCGTCTTACGTACTTTTTTGACATTGATACATGTTTTCTATGTGACTAGGAAAAAAAATCCACTCATTAAGGGGCATAGCCATTGTTTTGTATCTCAGAGAGGTGTCGTTTTAGCAACAAGATGCAAAGCTTTGAAAAAGCTTCTGTTAATCCCAATGACCTTTTAAATCACTGTAATCGAAGCTACCAGTTGCCCTGATAGTCAGTAAAATAATGTAAAATGACGTGTTGAGTAACAGTTAACTAAGTAATAATTTGTTTGAGGATTAAGGATTTCCTCGATGGATTAAAAGCTCTAAGCCTAAGAAGCTGGAAATGTTTCTGTGGCATTTGTCGATCTCTGTTGGAGATATTTTCTCCAGTTTGCCTGAGTTTAGGGAGTTGGCATGATTACATGGTGCCATAGTTGTCATTTTAAAGAATTTTAAATGTAGAGCATAGAAAGCAATATATTCTTATTAAATGTTGCCTATTTACTAATGAGTGTTACTATAATTTGATGCTTGGGCGTTTTTTGATAGTGTTACCTGGAAAAAAAACAAAAAACAAAAAACTAAGTTGGTGCAAAAGTAATTGCAATTTTTGTCATCACTTTTAACTAAAGCTGCAATTACATGTGTACCAACAGAATACATTAGTTATTTGGCATTTCTGGACTTTTCCAAGTGAGGAAAAGTCATTTTGTTTGTGTCTGTATGTGTTTAAAAGTCTCTGTGCCCTGTCAGGATTTGAGGCAGACGCTGTAGGGGTCTGTTGGACCAGGGAACCTATATTTTCAGAATCCACAAGTCAGAGAATCTTTCAGTTTTTTTATCCCTACCTGCAGCCAAGTCTTTGGATTATTCTGACCAGTATATATGCAAGAACAATCTTGCAAGAGCCGTGATGTTCTTTTCTGCCTCATGCAGGCATCTCACAAAATCCTTCTGAATCCGACTACCTTGAAAAGCTGTGCAAAATTTATTTTCATTCTCAGAATTTAATTGATTCTATGTTACTTGGAGTGGATATTTTCACACATGGAATGAAATGGTACCTGTTTTTGTACTCAAAGAATCTTCTTGCTTTTTGTTATTGTGGTTATTGTTCTGAGTTTAATATCCTATTTTGATTTTAATAGGCTTTTCCTCTTGCTGAGAAGCCTTTGCCTAAAACATTACATAGGTGAGATGCAATGACTTTCCATCACAAGAGTGGCAAAGACATTGACCCTGGGTAGCTTGTTTCAGCTGCACTTCCCTGGAGCTGCTTCCTGCTGAATTTATTAGTATCTGCTGCCGCTGACTGCGTCTCATGGCCAATAAACCATGGCTCATGTGGAGTCTGGGCTGCTTCCCCTGCCTTCAGCCTCCTGGTAACCTGAGCGCCTCATTACATGGAATTGTGTGGTGCCTGTCTCCCAGGTATGGTTATGCCTCCTGAGCAGTCTGCATGCCAAGTGCATTGTTTCTCAGATGATGTATCCTCATGAACTATCAGGGCTCTGACCACTATTTCCAAATAATGACTCTGACTCCAAGGTTTGTAGCTGAAAGAGGAGTTACCATCTTGCTATTTCTGGGCATTTTGATATAAAAAATGCAACTGGGGCACAGATTGAATAGAAAATGAACACAATGTCACAGTTTCTCTCTTATGGAATACGATAGTCTGAATCTCACAGAATCAATCATTGTGCAAGGGGCCTCTTTCATCATTAATAGGGTAGCCCAACTGAGCCTAGCATTCAAGATTTTAGAAAAGGCTAGAGTTGGCTGGGCACGGTGGCTCACACCTGTAATCCTAGCACTTTGGGAGGCCGAGGTGAGCAGATGAGGTCAGGAGTTCAAGACCAGCCTTGCCAACATGATGAAACTCCATCTCTACTAAAAATACAAAAATTAGCTGGGTGTGTTGGCACATGCCTGTAATCCCAGTTACTTGGGAGGCTGAGGCAGGAGAATTGATTGAACCATGGAGGTAGTGGTTGCAGTGAGCCCAGATTGCACCATTGCACTCCAGCCTGGGCAACAAGAATGAAACTCCATCTAAAAAAAAAAAAAAAGTGGCTAGAGTTGGGGGAGGGAAATTATAGGGGACGGCCATTTCAAAATTTTCACAGCTCTGTTTCTCTAAGCTGGGCTCTCAAATAGGGCATTCACTAGACACATATAGTGGTATTCCAATTCATTAAAATTGAATAAAATTCACAACGCAGTTCCTCAATCAGAGTAACCACGTTTTAAGTGCTCCACCACCACACATAGCTAGAGGCTCGACGCAGACGACAGAACATTTCTGTTACCGTTGAAAGTTCTACGGGACAGCACCTCTCAAGGTAGACTTGAAAATCACAACCATGGGACTTATATGTATGCAAACGTCAATCCATTTCTGGAACAGAGAGGTTAAAATGATGCTGCTACACTGATCTCCACCATAACGAGTGTCTGGCTCAGTGTACTGTAGTCCTATTAGAGAAATGGCAGTTGTGGGAAACCTGGAGTGCTGGGATGGGGGATGTCCAGGGCACACATGGACAGTGGGAGTCCTGAGAGCAGGGAGATAGAACTACAGAGGCAGACGTGGCCCTTGGAGGAGTCCTGAGCCTTCAGTGGATCTCGGTTCTACCTGAGCAGAAGTAGGGTGGGGTGGGGATTGTGAAGAGGACTTGAGAAAAGTATCAAAGGAAAGCAGAAGAGCAGGGAGAGCAGGTGGCTGGTGGAGACCATAGCTAACCTTGATGGAGTACCTGCTCTAAGCAGGTGGTGACCTAACTTCCCACATTGGATGATGTCCTTTAAGCCCAAATGCGATTATGTCCTTTATGAGATGACAGGCAAGGGCCAGAATGGAGTTGAAGAGTTCATCATTCCATGGGAGGATGGAATGATTCCCAGTAACTCTAGGAGGATCACCTGGTTGGTAACAGACTGCCTTCAATGAAGCAGGCTGGGGCCTGGGAATAGCGAGAGGGGATCAAAGGAAAGCATGGCCTTGCTGGGTTCCTGGGTTTATATTCAATCAGAAAGCAGAGTCTAGAGAGATGAAAAGATGCCCTGTATCTTCCATAGACAGAACACGAGGGAGCCAGAACTGGAACCCCTGGCTCAGGACTCCTACAAGAGTACTGTCCTTTTAGACATTATTAATGGGGTGGCGTGCCTCATTGACTTGTCTAACTTTATACAAGTCTAGGGCAAAAGTATGAAATCTGGAACCTTTTTCTAAGCTATTTCCAGCTTTTCCTTCATCAGCTACTAGACTCCCAAAGTTTGGCTGGCTTTCTAGTTATAAAGGTCAATGCATGTCAGTGACTGGGGAGTAATAAAGCATTGGAAGGCAGGGGACACGTGGATGAGGCAGTGATGCCCACCATGCCCCACGTACCCTGCCCTGCCATGAGTTCACAGGAGGGGTCCAGGTAAGCAGTTATAAAGGGTGGTTTCATGGTGGATATTCCCATGTGAATTTACATTATGCAGCAGCACTCAGGGAGCTGACTGTACTTGTAACACTTTAAGTTTATGGAAACATTTGTCAAAATTAGGGGAAAAATATCTGGTGGTTATCTGCCCAAATTTTCATCTATGAGACATGAGGGCAATCCTGAAAAACCTTTGGTGCAAAATTTTCATGCTATCATCAAGATGCCAAGAAGATATAGCCTTCGTTTGTTCCCTGTACACTGTGGTATATGCATGTGATGCAGGAATTACTGCAGCCATCTTGTCACCATGAGGAGTTACAGCCAGAGGATGGCATCCATTAGCCATGGTATACAGCTGATGAATGAACCAGTCCTGGAGCTGCCCTACCATTGGACTTTATTATGTGAGTTTCATTCTTTCACGCAATAAATATGAAATGAGCACCAACAAACTCTAAGATTGTTGAAGGCATTTGGGACACCTCGGAGGACAAACATACAAAAATTATTAGCCTGTGGACTTTCTGAATTTGCTTATTGTTTTACTCTCTTTAACCTTTTTATTACCTGCATCCAGAGCATCTTAACTTACACCCTGCTGACTGCATATTGGCTTCACAGGTAACTGAAGAATCTATACAATAGCATAAACGTAATCAAAATGGCACTTCTTATTCCTGATCTTTTTCTCATTCCTTGTCTTATTTGATGTGTCTGCATTTGACCATGCGGGCAATTTTGCCTCCAGCTGAGCACCAGTCTCTTGCTTTGGCTTCCATAATGCTACACATTTCTGGTTGACCTCTTATTATTTGAACACTTCTTAGTTTTTGAGGGTCCTTCTTACTCCTAGATCATTTTTTTACTTCTCAAACATTAAATGTTGGGGTTCCATGGAGTTTTCTATCAGGGCCACCTTATTTTCCTACTCTACATTCTCTCTGAGAAATATCATCAATTTACATGACTTTACAGGATGTATACACTGACCAGTCCAAACCATCTCCAGCTCAGCCCAGCCCAGATCTCCCTTGAGTTTCATGTCTGTATATTTAATGGTCTACTTAGATATTTGGATATCTGAGACTCAATGGAGACAACTTATCACAAGGTTTTGTGTCCTAAACTCACTTCTCTTGGGATCCCAGCTCAGGGAATGGTCTACCCAGTCGTCCAAGCCCAAATCCTAAGTCTCAGCCCTGCCTACTCCCTTTCCTCACTTCCCCAAATCTAAGTGGTCACAGGGCCCTTTTGACCTCACCTCCTAGAACTCTCCAGTCTGTCCTCTCTTTTTCCCCATGCTTACTACCCTTTTCCCACTACCCACCATCACATCATCTGAATCCCAGCAACAGTCAGCTAGCTGGTATCCCTGATTCATGCCCTGCTCTCCTTGCAAGTCAGTCTCCCTGCAGGCAGTGTGATGAGGCTGCAAATCTGATTATGTGGAAAACCCTCCCAAAGCACCTCACCATTCTCAAGATGAAGAATAAACAATGAACATAATTTTCCAGCCTGAATGATCTGTCCTGACTCTCCCTTTCCTTACAGACATGCTGGGCACTCTTACCTCTTCCCTTCATTTATTCCTGACTCTGTGTCTCCAACTGTACTGGTCCTTCGGCTTGTAACATTCCCTTACCGCTCCTATCTTCTCTAGCATAATTCTTACTCACCCCGCAGGGTTCCTCTAAGATACTGCTCCTTCCAAGATGCCTTCCCTAAGTCCCCAGACCTGGATGGGTGTTGCTTCCACGTGCACCTGAAAATCCTATCCTTTCTCCATTGTAACTGCCAAGCAGCCTAAACCCATCACCAGCACTGTAAGTTCTATTAGTCAGAGATGCCTGGCTTAGCCTTCCTAGTATTCCTGGTGCCCAGAATGGTGCCTGAAACACAACAGGTACTCACAAATATATAATAAATGAGTGCATTTATGGGGAATGCTTACTCATTACAATAATAATGATTATTACTTCATTAATTCTTTAGGCTTGGGATAGTGGTTTTCTGAGAGAACAGTGTTGCTTAAGAGAATTTGTATCACAATTGCTCTTTATTCTTATTGTTTAAACCACTTTCCATCTGTCTTAATTTAACAACTTTACATTTTTAAAGGTGGATTTTGTTTAAAAAGCAAGTCCAAGTAAACCTATTGTATTAAGTGCTTAGGTGCTACACAAATGATTATAGGTTGTTGATGCTGAAAGTAAACACTCTTTTCATTTTCACATGGTTACTCCAAATCACAGCTTTCAGAAAATGCCATTTCTAGGTGAGACATCAGAAACAGCTAAAAATGTGACCAACAACAGTGCCTGGTAAAGCTTGTGAAAAGCATTTCCTATAAACGTCAAGATTTAAGTCTATGCACCTGGAATACCAGATAAACTATGGGATTTAAGAAGCCTCGGGTCTACATTTGTCTCCTCTAATACAGAGGAGAAGTTTTATTTTTATTTTTAAAATATGATGACCTTTTAATTTAAATATCTAGCTTTTCCATCTTGAATGTGAGAAGAGGAAAAGCGCGACCCCTGTGTAAAAGAGTTGTCAATTTCAGGAAGCTTCTGTTTGTGTTTATAATTAAAAATAACACCTTCTAAAATGTTGCTCCAACCTGATTAGGGAAAACAACATACCTCAATGCACTTTATTACTTGCTGTGGCATGTTATCTCTAATTCCCAGCACACAGTGGAAAGCGAAGTTGCTCACTGGCATGCTGTCAGTTTTACTCTTTCCTTGCAGGATACATGCCCTCCTGATCTCTTTTCCCCTCCCTGTGGGATTACCTCTTCCCCCGGGTCTAGGTAGAACTGCAGTGGAAACTACTAGGTGAGCTGCGGCAGCCTCAATGATCTCACTGCAGGCTGCCACATTTAGGGTGTGGAATTATCTAACACGCAGGGATGATGACATTTCATCGGATGGTAGAGAAGTGGTCTTCTTTTCTCTCCCCATCCTCTCAACAAAAGATACATCCATGTGAATTAAACATACCCATACTATACAAAGCGAGTGACATTGTGGCAGAATTGAGGCTTCATAGAGAAATTCAGTGACGGAAATAGCACAACTACCAACATCTTACAAATACAGCATCATGTTTATTTGCAGAGATTACTTGCAACAGCCACTAATAGCAATATTTATTAAGATTCTCTGACAACCAATGGGCATAGCTTTCCTGTGTCCCTATAAATCCCAAATGAAGAACATATGATCTCAGCAGGGGTTTTAAGAGTTCACACGCACTGGCTGTGACTTAGGATGCATCAGTAAACTTTCTTGGCTTCAGCTGCTTCCGGTCTACATCGGAATAATCAGTAGCTAGCCAGGTGACTTCTTGAGATTCTTGTTAAGTCTGAGAAATATTATCACTATTTTACTAATGGCCAAACAATATACACTTGATCCTTGAATGACACGGGTTTGAGCTGCAAAGGTCCATTCGTATGTGAATTTTTTTCAACCACAGATTGAAAGACCTGTGTTTGGGGGGCTGATGTTCTGCATACATGGGTTTCACAGGGCTGACTATGGGCCTGGAGTATGTGCGAAATTTGGTACGGGAGGTGGTTCTGGAACAAATCCCTTGCATATACCTTGGGATGACTATACTATTGACTGACATTGCTCTATTTTTCCCATAACACTTAAAGACACTATCTGAAAGTAGGGCATTTGGCATCCATGTATACAAATATATGCATAATATAATATCACCTATTTAAATAACTGGCAATAAAGTTTTATGGACCATAAAACTGAATAAACAAGGGGGATTGGTGGTGTTAGTATTCTGGATTTCACCAGTGCCGTGAATAAACCAAGTCATGTGAACATGCAGAAATTACCTCATGCCTGTATTCACTGCTTTCTATTAGCATTTGCTGAACATCAATTTTGTCCCAGGCACTGCTATAGACACTTGGGCTACAACAGGGAACAAATTAGACGAAGACCCCTGCTCTGCTTGGTGGGGCTTATGAAGTGAGGAGAGATAGACAAGAAAAAATTAACATGATAAATAGATAATTTAGAGGCGTTTGAAGGTGGAAGGTGATAAGAGATAGAAGAAAAAAAGGAAGAAGGAGGGTAAGGGGTCTAAGAACTTAGAGAAGGTGGCAGCAATTTTAAACTTGGTGGTCGCAGAGTAAGCTTCACTGAGAAGGTGACACTGAGAAGGTGACACCTCCGCCTGGAAAGAGGAGCAGCCATCTGGATATCTGGGGGAAGAGGCTTCCGGAAGACGGTGCAGCCAACACAAACCTCAAGGGCTAGGAAGCAGGGCTGAAGTGGCACTAGGGAAAGGGAATTTGTAGAGGGATGAAGAGAGTGAAAATAAAGGTTGTGGGGCAGATCATGCAGGGCTTTAGGCTGTTGTAGAAACCTGGAATTTCTGAGTGAAATGTGGAGCCACTGCAGGCTTTGAGCAGGCAGTGACACGCTCTGATTTACCTGGTAATGAGAGAGAAGCAAATGCCACAGAGAGGCCTTCATTGAAAAGAAACATCCCGGGGCAATCTGAAGAACTTAAGGGCTCATGAATGAAGTTACAAGTTGCCTCAAAGTTGTAGTAGGACCAAGTTTCAGAATCTGGGTGCCCAGGCCCCTGTTTGAGTCACTCGGTCACTTCATTTAGATCTCTGTGAAAATATCACCTCCTGCAAGAGGTCCTCCATGATTGCATTGACCTAAAATCACAACCCCCTTCTCTTTATTTCCTTACCCTGCTGCTTCGTTCTTCTTCAGAGTGCTCATCACTCCTTGGCAATAAATACTCTATGTATTATTTCCTATTTCTGAGTAGAAGGTAAACTCTGAAATGGTAAGATTTTGCAATTTTGGTTATCACGGTAGCTCCATACTGAGACAACTCCTTGGCATAGAGGGAGCACCTGGTGCCAATTTGTTGAATGAATAAATACATGCAGTAGTCCAGGTGCCAAGGAGAACTTTGTTTAATTAAACTTTGTTTAGTTTGTTTAAATTAAGTTCAAATTTAAGCAAATAGGTCATAAGATTGAGGAATAAATAAAAATAAACTGTCGAACTACAGATTACTTTACAACATTAATTGGTTTAACATTTTTACTATTTAGAGTGTTGGCAGTTCATCTTAATGTTTAAGTTGTGTTCTTTATAAGACAATCATATTGTAGAAAATCAGGAAAATGGGAAAAAAAGAACCTACAATTTTACGTCTGTGTTACCATCACAACTAACATAATTTAAAATTTCCTTTATGTGGTTTTCAAAGTATGCTGCATTCTTACCTGGCCTCAATATGTCTAGAGATCAAACTATTTCCTCTGATTTTAAAACTTTTATCTAAATCTCTGTACTGTAAAATTATGTGATTCAATATGGAAGCCAGTAATAATAATAAAAAAAAAACCTGTTGAATAACTACGCTCTTCTTGTCTAACAAACACACTCTGTTAAATAAGAAATCTCTGCGCTAGTTCAGTCGACATTTGAGATTATTTTTCTTAGACCCAAGCTCTCATTTTGCCTGAATTAAATTCATTGACTAGTTTGGAATTTTAACCCACCAAGAAAAATGGAAAGAATTTTGAGAACTGTCAGAGTAATAAAACCTCATTAATTCTGTGTGTGCTCCATCCAAATAATTATGACTTTCAAATCACTACAGTTTATTTTCATGGTTTCTATGAACAAGTGGGGCATTATCAAGCAAAATCAATAATGTAAAAAGCACTGGAAGGGAAAATCCCACCCACTAAAGACAAATTATTTTCCACCACGTTAGCAGTATCGTGCACACAAACAGGATAACTGCAGCACAAACAGAGGCGGGGCCTGGAGGCTGCATGCAGGTGGATGGGCTGACATAGTCATTACGAATCAGTGCGGCAGCTGTCAGGGTCCATGCATCTCTGGTGGAAACGATTTTGCTGCTGGTAACTAGTTAAGAGTCATGTGTGCTAACACAAGGAGGTGGTGCAAAATGAGGAATTACCAGCCAGGCAACATGGAACGGTTGTTCCAAAGCTATGAGATTTATCCTTGAAACGAACAACTTAAGAAAACAATTACAGTCTCTTTGCCATTTGCTGTTCATCATGCTGTGGCAATAAAATTTTATTTGCTTTATCCCCCAGAATCTCGGATACAGGAAAAAGAATGACATTGTAGAAAGGGAAGAACAAATGACAGGAAAATGACTTGCTTAGAGGCTAGGAGGAAAGCCAGGTGGAACCGAATTCAGCTACAGAAAACTGGGTTCTCGGTGGACACTGACACGAAGGTCATTCTGAGGAGGTCATAGATCTTTGTACTTTTTTAATCCTCAGACAAAAGGGGACAGTGATGTCTACCCTTCTGACTTCCTGGACCTGTTGACAGGGTCCCCTAGGATGAGGCACATAAAGGGTTTGAAGAAAATATAAAGGACGATGATGACGATGATGAGACTAATAATCACAGCATGTTAACCCTTATTGAGAATTTATAGATCGCTATAAAGTCACTGTTATAAAAAAGTCACTGTTTTATTTCATATGCGCAATCTCCTGTAATCCTCATCACACCATCACCCATACTTTCAGATAAAGAAAGAGAAGCACAGAGAAGTTAAGCAACTTGACTAAAGTCGCACAGCTAGTCAACAGTAGAACTAGAATTGAATCTGGTTCTAGGGCTCATGCTCCTAACTGTCGATATACTACAATATAAGGCAATGAGATTAATATCCACGGTGATACGAAATGAATGCTTTTATCAGAAAATCCCACAGAAAACACAAAACTATACACTACTATGTGCAATGAAGTTTTCACTTTAGCCCGTCTCTTCTTCTCCTCTTCCAATCATCCAAACAGTAAACATTTTTGAGCATCTAAACTATATCAGACATGATTCGGGGCTTGGGGAATTGCAGCCTCTGAGGCCCCTGCTCTCCTACAGTTTATGTGCTAGTGAGGAAAGTCAGTCAACAAACAACAGAAAGAGCAAACAGTGATAAGTGCAAGGATCAAAGTAAAACAGGAAGTTGTGGTGGCAAGTGACAGGTGGGGACTAGACTGGTCCTTCCCTCTGCAATCACTTATTTATTTATTTATCTATTTATTTATCTATTTATTTATTTCCTTTTTTGAGACAGAATCTTGCTCTGTTGCCCAGGCCAGAGTACAGTGCAAAATCTTGACTCACTGCAACCTCCACCTCCTGGGTTCAAGTGATTCTCCTGCCTCAGCCTCCCAAGTATCTGGGGCTACAGGTGCATGCCACCACACCCGACAAAGTTTTGTATTTTTAGTAGAGACGAGGTTTTACCATGTTGGCCAGGCTGGTCTCAAACTCCTGTCCTCACGTGATCCACCACCTTGGCCTCCCAAAGTGCTGGGATTACAGGCGTGACTCACCGCACTTGGCCTGCAGCTATTAACGGAGTGCAGGTCCTATGTCAGCTCCATGTGTGCTGATGGAGAAAGAAGCAAGTGTGACAGAGGCACATCGCCTGCTCTTGGGGAACCGTTGTGAGGCCTTGTGGCACCAACAGTCAGGAGTTCCTTGAGAGCAGCCTCAGGGACCCTCCAGTCTCAGGGACCTTCTCTTTCTTTCCCTATCAAATGAGGCCTTTGCTCCAACAGTTTGTGACTTCTTTTTATAAGTCAGGAAGCCACTTGGGCAATTCTTACCTTATCCCAGTTATTAGATGTAATGGAAATAATAAATGCTACAGTAGATGTATTCTCTACTTCAGAATATTCCTGAGGGAGAAGAGGAATTGTTTAACTGGATCTGAACAAGTTTTGGCTGCAACAATAATATTTATTTAAGCACTTGGATGCTTATTATATAATATTATACCTTTAGTTAAGTTTATTTTCCATCTCTCCTGGGGGGTGAATATGGGGAAAGGAGCTTATGATGAAGCATGGATTTAAAGTCAGAACAAGGGAAGGGCTGGGTACGGTGGCTCATGCCTGTAATCCCAGCACTTTGGGAGGCCGAGGTGGGTGGATCACCTGAGGTCAAGAGTTTGAGACCAGCCTGGCCAACATGGTGAAACCCCATGTCTACAAAAAAACAAAAAAAAAAGTAGCCAGGCGTGATGGTGTACACCTGTGGTCCCAGCTACTCAGGAGACTGACGCAGGAGAATCACTGGAACCCAAGAGGTGGAGGTTGCAGTGAGCTGAGATCGCGCCATTGCACTCCAGCCTGGGAGATAGAGTGAGGCTCTGTCTGAAAACAACAGCAAACACACGGGAGGTTTGGGGGATCATACACGCAGCAAGACATTGAAGAAATGCAACAAAAGTATGGATTCTTTTCTGCTGGAGAGCTTAATCCATCACAAAAGTGGTATTCTGGTATGGCCGTACACAGAAGTTGATGGATAAAGCTGGCTTACCACAGGGCTTGCTTGACCCCGGGAGGCTCTGATAATGACAGACCGTAGTCTGGAATCGTGCAACTTCACATCCTGCCTCCACTATGCCTTGCCACCAGGGCAGGGCAAGAGCTAGGCCACTTTTTGCTTGCATTTCAGGCTAGTAATTTGTGCTAAGAGAAAATACTCCAAAAGTACCACGGGGAAGGCCCATGACAGGAGTGAAGGAGGTCAGATGCACCAGAGGAATAAGAACCAACCCACAAATCAGTAGAGTCTGAAACATGTGCCGGAACCCAGAAATACAACCTGCCTTGTTGTAGTAGAACACACATGAGGCACGTAGAAGAGCCACAAAAACACAGTAAGTGGACTGCGTCGGCAGATTCCAGGAGCACTTTGACTATCAGGATGGATCGTTAAAGTAGAATATGATGTGATTTAATAATCTGGCCCACAAGATAACACCTGCCTGAAACAATCAGAAGACCTGACATAGACACTGTTGATGATTGTAACAAGATTGGAAGTGACAGTCTGTTATTTCACTTAAAGTGCTAACAGAGGGAGTGTGGGCCTCAGAATGAGAGAGAGAGAGATAAGAGGGAGACAAGGGAGGAGGAAGAAGAGGAGGGGGGAGGAGGAAGAAGAGGAGGGAGAAGGACGAAGAGAAGGTGCATGCATGCAAATTCAATTAAAAATTGCAAAGGCCAGGCACGGTGGCTCACGCCTGTAATCCCAGCACTTTGGGAGGCTGAGGTGGGAAGATTGCTTGAGCCCAGGAGTTTGAGACCAGCCTGGGCAACATAGTGGGACCCTGTCTGCACAAAAATACAAAAATTGACCAGGTGAGGTGACACACACCTGTGGTCTCAGCTACTCAGGAGGCTGAGGTGAGAGGATCCCTTGAACCTGGGAGGTCAAGGCTGCAGTGAGCATGATTGCACCACTGCACTCCAGCCTAGGCAATAGAGCAAGACCCTGTCTCAAAAAAAAAAAAAAATATATATATATATATGTAAAATAAAATAAAATATCACAAAGCTCTTAGAAAAGAGGAGTGAAGGATACTTGATATGCCATGTAGATTACTGCATACATTCATATTTAAAGGCAATAATTCGATAAGCAAAGGACACATGGTATTCACCAGCAAATATCTATGGACATATTCACAGAGCATTTGAAGCCTGTAATATTATCATTTACAATATCTTAAATGCATAGTTACACATCACAAATTTATCTCCTTTAATTTATTCTGTTGTGGGATATAGACCACCAAAAAAAAAAAAAAAAAGACACATGTTAAGGAAATCCTAGATGAGTATGGATTTTTCACATTTGTCTTGGGAATCCCTAGTGCCTGAAAGAGCCTACACAGCTGACTGCAGCCTGGTCGTGTGTATCTGCACACCGACAGACTCACGACCAGTGCCTGCATCACTCCTGGGGCCACATCATTTTGCTTAGCCTCCTATGGCTTGATTCCAATGCTCAGAAAAGGGAGTTTTGTTTCCCTCGTCTCATATAATGCTGACAGCTTCAGCACTGTCTGTTATGTTCTCTTTTCTCTCCAGAACTGTCTGGAGTTTCAACGGTTCAAATCCTGATATATGGTGATGCAGGAAACGAAATGGAACTCCAAGAAATATGCATGCAGATTCTACGCATGACTCTTTGGCCTGTGGACAGCAGACCAAACCTCCTTACCTTTATCATAGATTTCCTTCAGGACTCCTCGCTTTATCAGCTCTTCTCTGCTTTGCCTCATAGATATTTTCCTTTCCAGGGCTACAAATAAAAGACAAACGGGGAAGCAGATGTGAGTAGGAAACCAAGCTGTCTTCTAAAGAATCCTATGTTAACACATATGGGAATGTAATGTACGAGAAAGCTTCTGTAAATTGTGTTTTGCTAATGTGAGCTAATGAGACATACCAATTAATATGTTTTGATACTATCATAATAAGCCTTTTAATCAGATTATGTCATTTAAGCTTCCAAATAATCTTCAAATTATCACGAATGAGAGGGTAGGCATTCTTTTTTTTTTTGAGACAGAGTCTCACTCTGTTGCCCAGGCTGGAGTACAGTGGCGTGATCTCAGCTCACTGCAACTCCTGCCTCCCAGGTGCAAGTGATTCTCCTGCCTTAGCCTTCTGAGTAGCTGGGACTACAGGCACAGGCCACCGTGCCCAGCTAATTTTTGTATTTTTAGTAGAGAGGGGGCTTCATGGTTTTAGCCAGGATGGTCTCGATTTCCTGACCTCATAATCCACTGGTCTTGGCCTCCCAAAGTGCTGCGACTACAGGCGTAAGCCATCGTGCCCAGCCAAGGTAGGCATTCTTATTTAATTGAACCCCAATTTATGGTTGAACCTGTAGCACAGAAAAGCTCAACAACTTGTCAGAGTCACATTGCTACTGAGTAAAGGAACTAGGATTCAATGCCAGAAACACCACCTTGGATGTCAGCTGAACCTCACGTCTTACTGAACTTTCCTGAACATGGCACTTCCTCCCAGGAGGGGCTGCTGTTTCAATGATCCAGTTCATAGAGATCAAGCCTCACTGAGGATTCCGTTGCTTTCCAACTATTTTAAAAAACGGTGTGAAAATACCTTCTGAGAAGCTCTCTGGCGTGGCCTCCCATGGTCCGGAGGCGATACTGTCTAAAGGTAGGGGTGGCTTCCATGGCACGGCCCCTCCACTGCCTTTTTCTCTTAGGCTCCAAGCTGGAGCAGCCAAATGGAGAAGGAACTATTCAGTTACCCAATGCACCTCCGCCATGGCCCCGTCATGCACCTAGGTTGAGAGCTTGGGAAGGTGGCAGCGGGGCTGGAGGAGGGAAGAGGGAACAGTGGGTGCGCTGGGGGGCACATCAAGTAGAAACAGCCCAGGGGTGGGGAAGTGAGGGGCTGCCCAAGAGGCAGGCCTATGGCTCGAAGGAGGGACATGGGCAAACATGGGGAGGAAAGAAGGCTATTCCAGCAGATGGTGGAGTCTCTGGTACACACTGACTCAACCTCCACAGCCTTCGAAAACATATTCAGGGGAAAATCACCAGCTATAAAATAAGGAAACTACTTTATGCAGACAAATTCAGATACAGATTAATTAAACACACACTGCCCTCAACGGAATTTAGTCCAAAGAATATGAAGAAGAACTAGGAAGAAAGCAAGCAAACGTGGATTATGGTTCTAACTCTGTCACCCTCTAAGCTATGGGACATGAGTCAAGTGACCTTAGTCAAGTCACTTTGCCACACTGGGAAAACACTGATGCCTCCGCCCAACCATTCCAATTTCATAGGCCCAGGGTAGGACCAGGACATCTCCATTGTGATAAAAAAGCTCTCTGGGTTATTTTCAGGCATGACTCGGCTGAGAATCACTAATTATATATTTTGGAACTTACTATTTTAAAAATGTTACATTCTAGTTCCCTCTCTTAAATTATAATGAATTAACTGGTATGAGGGAGAAAAATAAATGTTAGGTTAGGATGCACTCACATAGAGCTGACGGAGAACATATTAATCCTAAAATAGAGACATAAATCTGTACCTACGGAAGTGGTGGCAGGAAGGCTGTATGGGAGGACAAGGGGAAAAGCTGGGTGCAGGAAACATGGAAACTGTTTGGGGGTTCAAGAGTTTTATTTGTCAAACCAGATGACATGATATGGTGGCAGGAAGGCAGAAAAAATGTTCTCTTTGCAGAAGAGAGCTTGGGGAAGGGCTAGAGAAGGGATATGGAATTGCATGCAGTTAGGTTAGAAAGTTCTGCCTGATGTGAAAAGATCTGCTAAGCAGCCGAGCATGGTGGTTCACACCTGTAATCTCAGCACTTTGGGAGGCCGAGGTGGGTGGATCATTTGAGGTCAGGAGTTTGAGAGCAGCCTGGTCAACATGGTGAAACTCTGTCTCTACTAACAATACAAAAATTAGTCAGCAGTGGTGGCGCATGCCTGTAGTCCCAGCTACTTGGGAGGCTGAAACAGGAGAATTGCTTGAACTCGTGACGCAGAGGTTGCGGTGAGCGAGACTGCACCACTGCACTCCAGCCTGGGCAGCACAGGGAGACTCTATCTCAAAATAATAACAACAACAACAACCAAAAAAAAAAAAAAGGGAAAAAGAAAAGATCTGCTAAGCAGCACAGTAGGAAAAGACTGGACAGGTAAGGTGAAGCAGGGGGGCTTTAAGTATCGGGTTTGTTACAGATGTTTGGGTGACATAAAGCCATCCAAATGTCAAGAGATGCTTTCCCCTTCTGTACTTAACCACATAAATAAAACAGATTTCTCTTAGACAAAATGAGGTTTCCCAGGTGTTCTAAACCACAGACTAAAGCAGAGAGACCTGGTCTACAGCATTAAAGGAAGATCTGCGATGAAGTGAGCAGAACCCTGGAGCTGGAGGTCCAAGATCCTGAGCTATTAGGAGAAATGTGGATGTTCTCAGGCTAAGCACTCAGCCATCTGGACATCAGCTGTCACTAACAACTGTGGATCCGCTGTCCGCAGTCAAAGGCACTGGCTGGGGTTGGAGATAATGGTGACCAAAGAGCCAGCCATTGCTGTGATAGAATTTACAGACTCGTGTGACATTCAGACCATTGTCAAATGATGATATTACTTAATGTGTGATCACAAGTTGAGATAAGTCCTCCTGAAGAAAAGGGACAAGTTCCTATCGAGCATATGGTAAATACTGTCCCTGATTGGGGTGTTGGAAAAGGCTTTTCTGAAGAAGAGATCTTTGAGCTGAGGGGGGCTGGGTAGGGGCCAAGGGAAATGTTCCAGATAGAGCAGCCTGCTCTAGATGGAGAAATCATGGTGCCAGGAAGGAACAGAAAGAAAGCTGGTGTGGCTGCAGCTGCCAGCATCAGATGAATAATGTTTGAGATGGGGTAGGAGGCTGGGCTATGAAAGGCCCCATGGACCATGTTATTCTAAGAGCAATGGGAAGAAATGATCAGCTTTGAGGATATGAAAGATGAACATTCACTTTAGTATAGAGAATGGATTGGAAAGAGGCCAATGACTAGGCATCTAGGCAGGGGATGATGGTAGCTGAGACGAAGATGCTGTTGACAGTGACAAAAGATGCACCCAAGACATGTGAAGGTGACAATGTAGACACGATTAGATGTTAAAGCTTGGACACAGATATGCAGGAAAGAGAAAGGCCAAGGAGGATGCCAAGGAGGATGCCTTGGTTCCTGATCTGCATAACTCGATGGATGGTGCTGTCCATGACTAAGGCAGGGAGTACAGGGTGAGAGTCGGGGTTGGAGGATGCATGACAAGTTCAGTGCTAGCCACATCCAAGAGACGTGATCAAGCATGTGCCAGGGAAATGCAGTTGGATACTTTTTAAAACAGACATGGGAAGTTAAATGAGAATGTGCTACATGGCACAGACTATGCCAGATGCTTTCACGCACCAGTGCTTCTCAAACTTTTCCACGGAAACATTCCTGATGACAAAGGGAGAATACTAGGGGCTCCAAGGGTATGACTCAAAGTTGCCCATGCTAAGCATTAAAGAAAGTATGTTTCTTCAATGTACTAAGTTTCCTTTGAAAGTAAATGTAGAAATCACATAATATATCTGTTTCAATTTAAATAAGAAAATACTCCCGCTCCATCACCACCAATTTCCAAGTTAAAGTGACACGCTGGAGATGGCTTTTTTCTTCTATGGCTTTGTCCATTCCTGGTAAAGAATCCTAAGCCGACAGCGAATGCACAGATCATCTTGAGAAGCGTGAAAAATTATGTTACTTAACTTAATCCTCACCACAATCCTGTAAAGTATAATCATTCCCATTTTACAGTGAGGTACCTAAGGCCCAGGAAAATGAACTTGCTCAGAGTCCCACAGTAGTAAGTGGAAGGGCAGAAAGAGATTTTAATGCTCTTCCCTTTTTCTCCATGATGCAACGTTGTTGTGAGAATGATCATAATGTACAGGAAAACTGCAAGGATCTAAAAACAGAAGGCAATCTGATTGTTAGTTTACTTGGGGTTGAAAGTCACGGTAAAGTGACATAATTCCACTTTACTCTCAGGAGCTTCTTCCTTGTAAGGAACTCTTCAGTTTTTTTGTTTGTTTGTTTTTGTTTTCATTTTTTGAGAAGGAGTACTGCTCTGTTGCCCAGGCTAGAGTGCAATGGCATGGTCTCGGCTCACTCCAACCCCTGCCTCCTGGGTTCAAGCGATTCTCCTGTCTCAGCCTCTTCAGTAGCTGGGATTACAGGTGCCCACTGCCACACCTGGCTAATTTTTGTATTTTTAGTAGAGACGGGGTTTCACCATGTTGGCCAGGCTGGTCTTGAACTCCTGACCCCATGATCCGCCCGCCTTGGCCTCCCAAAGTGCTGGGATTACAGGTGTCAGCCACTGCGCCCAGCCAGGAACTCCTTTCTTCTTACCATCTCTCTTAACAAGGTATGCATGATGCCTCTCTTCTGATCTTACTTTCAGCAGCTCTTCCAAAGTCAGAGCTAAGTTTAAGTGGGGTCAAAGTGTTCTGCAGCAGGCAGGTGTATGCACACCTACCCCCCATGTCTGAGGAAGCCGAGAGGACAAAGAAAGGCTAACAAATTCATCTTCTGAATTTGTAGTAGGGACTCACAAACAGAAGCCATGGCTGGGTCTTGGGCAGCAGTGAGATGAGATAGTGGACCCCCAAGCCATTATTCTCCCAGACCCAGGGTTTCTATACCAAACGGAAAGGGTCTGCATGATTGAAAATAGAGTGTAGGACAACCAAAGCATGGTAACATCAAGGTTGTTTTGATCTAAGGGCACCACTCATGGTAAGTACATGCTCTTGCACAGAGAACAGTAGATAAAGTGGAAGTCTCAGAGGCCTTCTAAGACCTGGGGTTAATCAGAAGCCAATATGGTGGATTAGCATCCAAGGTGAAGTTGCTTTAATTTTTACACTAGGACAAGCTTACTACTGCTCCAGGAAGTAAAATACTGTGGGCTGTCTGTACAAAGAGACAACCATTGGATCTGGTTTATGACTGACCCATAAAACACAGGGGAAAATGGGCTTAATATGGGGAAAAAAAGAAAATACAATGGTTTCCCTTTTCACAAACCAGGTATGGTCTGACCCTCCTTCCTCGATAATTTTGGCTGTGGGTAGAACAAACATGAACAAGGAAGAAAAAAGAAGGAATTACGAAAAGTTAAAGAATTTAGAAGAAGAGGAGTGAGGCATTGGGAAAGAGAGAAGGTATGATGTGTAGTGCGCCAGCCTGATGGATGGCAGGGATAAGATAAATCAGGTAAATGAGAACCGAGGTGAGAGGGTGAGCTGACTGCCTGGGAGTGTTTGGTCTTTGGGAGGTAGAAAATGAAAGTGAACAGAACAAAGCAATCCATTCCTTTAAGCAAAAATCTGTATTGCTAGAGGTGCTGGAAAAGCATGAGAGCAGATATTATTTTTACATAAAGAAATAAAGTCACAAGGATTTCTTTTAAAATGAGAAAATCTATTCTCAAATCCAAAAATCACTCTGATATTATACAGTTATTAAAATACAGGGCAGGCCAGGCACAATGGCTATTGCTCGTAATCTCAGCACTTTGGGAGGTTGAGGTGGACCTCATTTGAGGTCAGGAGTTCAAGACCAACCTGGCCAACATGGTGAAACCTCATTTCTACTAAAAATACAAAAATTAGCCAGGCATGGTAGCCTGCTTACTCAGGAGGGTGAGGCAGGAAAACTGCTTGAACCCAGGAGGTGGAGGTTGCTGTGAGCTGAGATCGCACCACTACACTCCAGCCTGGGCAACAGAGTGAGACTCCATCTCAAAAAACAAAATAAAATAAAATAAAAAATAAAGTAAAATACAGGGCAGTATAAAAATCAAGTGTCCACACAAGGGGGTGTTTTGGTGTAAACCATTTGGTTTAAAACTGGATTGCGGTGATGGCTGCACAACCCTTTAAATTTACTGAAATCATTGAGTTGTTCACTTACAATGGGTTCATTTTATGGTATGTAAATTATACCTCAATAAAGTTGTTAAAGAAAAATGCCTGTAATAGCAAAAGCATTAGTTAAAAAAATGAAAATAGTAAATCTAAGCAGACAATTAAGAAATTAATAAACTTTTGGCTACAGAAAGCTAGGAGGCCAACATTAAAATTTAAAAATTAGAAATACAGCATATAAAGGTAAATTTCTTTTCAGCAGTGTTTTAAACCTCTAACACCTAAATGGTCAGTAGAACCAAAATAGAAAAATCACGAATCTGGTTCTCTCTAAGATGAATATGCAGCTTAGAAGGTGGCCAATGTAACTCCCTGATCTTTAGAAAATAACCAAATTTCCAGCCTGTAGTCAATGCAGAAAACCATCAGTTTATAATGTGATGCTGGCAACTGAAACACCAAAACAAAACTACATAAACCAGCAAAGGTGCAAAGAATCCTTCTAGAAACATCTAGTCTGCAATTCAAAGCCAACATATGAGATAGCCTGAAGAGAGAAAGGAAAAAAGCAAATTGTGCTTTGCTTTTATAGACCAACAAAGTTAGCTGAGAAGACCCAGACATGTATAAAAAGAGGTTTCACATCTCTCTCTTGCCTGAAATATGACTCGGAGAATGATTTCTCAATTATGGTGCCAAACATAGCCAAAAATAGCCCCAAGAAACTGTATTGAAAGGTTGGCATGTCCAAGGAAGGCTCTCTAAATTTGCCTTCAAACTCTGCCTTAATATAAAAACTAGTCATGAAACCTCAAAAGGCATGGCTATTCTTGCATCCTTACCACTTGTATTCACCATGGATTTTTATTCTGTATTACTGATGTTCTGACATCTCGGAGCCTTGCTGACCCTGGATGGACTACCTCTCCTATGGCTGGCTGATTCCCAGAGCGAGTGAATAGAATTTTTGAATGTGCCTTTCACATCCAAATGAATCAATTCAGAGCCCACAGTCCTGACCACCTCCTTTAATGAGCTAGTACATTCCCAGCCACTGTGCACCTGTCCTCAGCACCCCAGGGCCAGGTACTAGATGACTAGAGACCGCTCCTATGTGACAGAGCCCACTGAAAGTATTCCTGCTGGCCAATTATAAGCCTGCTTATTCTGTCTTGCCTGTTCCTTCCCATGGAAACCACAAAAAAAGGCTCATGCCCACATTTTCCTCCCATACCTCCCCCTGTGTGGCCCTGCTTGGTTGGCATGCCCCTTGCTCTTGGGATTTGGGAGTAAAACAGTCTTTTCAATGGCAGTTGTCTTCTTATCTGTTGGCCTCACCATACCTGAAAAATAATCAAATCTCAAGTTTAAAACACACCGATCTTTGCACCGGTTTGTAAAAGAAGGAAAAAACAGGGGAACTGGGAAATTCTCACAGCTTTCTATTGCACTTTGTTGTTCTGACATCTGTCTGCATGTGAGCCAGTAGTTTAGAAATGAGGAGTCTGGAGATAAAAGACCAAAGACCACCTCTACTAATAGTGACAGTAGTTCTAGTTTAGTAATTTTTTAAACTCCTCTTCTGAGCCACCATGTCAGTCTATGCTGTGTTTACTGAAAGCCAGTTCCCCATGATACCTCCTTAATGTATTTTCCCAGTCTCCTCCCTTTCCACATGAATTTGTGATGAACCAGGGAATCCTATGCCTCTTTGACATTGATGATTTTTTTTTATTTTTTATTTATTTATTTATTTATTTGAGACGGAGTCTTGCTCTGTCGCCCAGGCTGGAGTGCAATGGCTCAATCTTGACACACTGCTACCTCTGCCTCCCGGGCTTAAGAGTTTAAGCGTTTCTCCTGCCTCAGCCTCCCAAGTAGCTGGAACTACAGGAGCCCACCACCATGCTTGGTTAATTTTTTGTATCTTTAGTAGAGCTATGGTTTCACCATGTTGGCCAGGCTGATCTCGAACTCTTTACTTCAGGTGATCTGCCCACCTCCACCTCCCAGAGTGCTGGGATTACAGGTGTGCACCACTGTGCCCAGTTTGACATTGATGAATTTAAAATAAGCATCTTGGATGGGCTCATTCTCCTTGGTGGAATACCTAGGTTAGATGAATTTGTTAAAAATAGAGTATTTAAAAAAATCTCTTGAACATACACACACATGCACACACTTATTTATAAAAATAATACATGAAAATATTTTACTGTAAAAAACTTCAAGAAATAAAGAGAAAACAGTCCTTTTCACTATCTCTCTCTCCATAGCCTAACTCATCAAACCCACTACTGCCTCCATCTTTTTCCCTGCCTCTCCCCTGCAACAGTCATACCTTCCCACACCATATACAAATACCATTAAATGAAATCATTCTATGCATGTTGTTCTACAAGTCTTTTTCTTCCTCTAACTTATCAAATGGTTCCATAGCTCTTCCCAACTCATTCTTTTTGAGTACTGCATGCCATTTCATGGGATATATGTACTATGATTTATTTAACCAGGCTGCAGCTGAAGGCAAGTTAAGTTGTTCCCACATTGTGGCATACAAACATCGCTACTGTGTTCATATTTGTTCAGGTACTCATGTAAACATGTATAAGGATTTTTCTAGAATATATAGCTAGATGTACAATTTCTGGACTGGGTATTTTCTATGTGCTTCCAGTACTGATGGAAGAAAGCAACTCTTAAGTTCCATAACTTTTAAGTATTGCTTGCTTTATTTAAAAAAAAAAGATGAAGAAGTTGGAGAAAAAGCAATATTGATGTTGGAACAAGTCATTTGGTCCTGCTCAGATTACCAGAGCAGAAACTTATTTAGATTTCTCTCCAGGATAATCTATCTCTGTTGAATTCTCTGCTCAATTGCCTTTAAATTACATTCTGAAGGGAATAGAAAGTTGAAGGGGGAAAAGCAATTGAGAAATGATGAAATTTGTGGCAGCTCACTGCTGAGTAGTTTACTTGCAAGTAAAATCTATAGCTTTTATCCTTTGTAAATCTTACAACTCCAGTGAAAGGAACTTTTTAGGCTGGAAATCTACAAGTGACAAATGCAATGAGCCTCAAGAACCTAGAACATGCCTCCACTTCCCATCTGGCTTCATGAGTAATGAGAATTATTCATATGATGCAATAATTGCAGCCTAGAAAGACTCAAAACAAAATAATCAACCCACGTATTAGTATGATGCAACAACTATAGCCTAGAAGGATTCCAAATGAAACAATCAGTCCACATTTATGCTATCTCTAGAGAAAAATGCTTTCTTAAGATAAACAGATGTTTCAAAATTAAGTTTATATAAACAATATATAAAAGAGGATAAAGGGGAGCAATGAGAAAAACACAGTGGTCTTCCATTGTCAAAGACCAGGTGGCAAACATCTGTTGATCTTTTATTTCATAAGGAAGTTAATGAAAAAATAAACAAGGTTGTCAATCTAATGATATGTTGAAAAGGGAAAGGAATGGAAAAAAGAAAAAAGAATGCAACTCTGAATGTCTAATTTTAGACAACATGATATGATAAACATATCATGTTCAAGAAAAACATATCATGTTCAAGAAAAAGTCACATTAGTCTAGAGGCAATTTGTATGAGTACCACATATTGGGTCTTTCACTACCTCAGGTACCATGAATATCTAAACATTTTGCCAGTAACCCAGTTATTACTAGGTAACAAGGTTTTCAATTACTTGATAATCCAAGGAAAGCTTATCAAATCACTAATTCAAAATGAAAGAAAATTTATTATAATTATTATTATTATTATGATTATTTTCTGAAGCAGAGTCTCACTCTGTTGCCAAGGCTGGAATGCAGTGGTGCAATCTTGGCTCACTGGAAACTCCACCTGCCAGGCTTAAGCGATCCTCCCATCTCAGCCTCCCAAGTTGTTGGGACAGGCGTGCGGTACCACACCCTGCTAACTTTTGTATTTTCTGTAGAGGTGGAGTTTTGCCATGTTGCCCAGTCCGGTCTCGAACTCCTGGGCTCAAACGATCTGCCTGCCTCGGCCTTCCAAACTGTTGGGATTACAGGTGTGAGCCACTGTGCCCAGGCAGAAAATTCTTTTTATATTTGGCAACTAAAGCCAAGTGATTCTCAAAAGCGGAGAGAGGCAGGTCAGTTTAGAACTTTTTTCCCCTCGAAAAATCCAAACCACATGGAACTTCTATCTAAATCAGGGATGCCCAATCTTTTGGCTTCCCTGGGCCACATTACAAGAATTGTCTTGAGCCACATATAAAATTGAGCTAAAAAAAATCAAAAATTGCTAAAAAAAAAAAAAAAATCCCATAACAGTTTCAAGAAAGTTCACATATTTGTGTTGGGCTGCATGGAACTTCTATCTAAATCAGGGATGCCCAATCTTTTGGCTTCCCTGGGCCACATTACAAGAATTGTCTTGAGCCACATATAAAATTGAGCTAAAAAAAATCAAAAATTGCTAAAAAAAAAAAAAAAAATCCCATAACGTTTCAAGAAAGTTCACATATTTGTGTTGGGCTGCATTCAAAGCTGTCCTGGGCTACAGGTGGCCCAGGGGCTGCAGGTCGGACAAGCTTGAAATCTGAGGGTTCACTGTCCTTGTTGAAAGACAGCAAACACAGGTCCTGATCTCTGCTCTATGTTAACCCCTACCCCATGATCACACTAGGAACTTTAGCAGAGTCTATGTGAACAAAATTCCTCATTTCCAACACAGACACCCAACCACTCTACTTGTGTAAAGCTATATAGTGAGCTTGGATAAATTCTTCATGGCCCCTGAGGTAGGAGATGAGACTTTATTTACTATGGTTTGCAATTACATCCAAGTCATCTACCTCAGCACTTTCTAAAGTCTGTTTCTGCAGAATAGTGACCCACAGAGATGCTCTGAGAAAAGGGTTCTGTGCACAAATAATTTTGGGAAATGCCATGTACTGCTGGAGAATCACCATGTTCATTAGCACACTGAAGGCCCCGAGAAGACTTGGAATAAAGAAAGCAGCGTAACTCAGTTTCACCATTTCTCCCCAGTTCATTGGACAATATGACCCTTTTACGGGGTACCATGGAGCTAGTACTCTGAGAGAAAGCCTCTGGGAGATGCTGATCTAAATACTAGATTGCAGAAAGCAAATGAGGTGTTGTGTTGTAAAAAGGCACCAGGGAGGTCAGCTTGCTCAGCAGGGGCCATGCTCTTTCATCAAGAGCTTTCTGGTAAACATTTGAAAAAACACAACTGAAAACCCTAAGTCCAGCAATATCAAGTTAGGAAGACATGACTGGCCTGGATCCGAATGACCAACCATCTATCTACCTGCACTCCTGTGCTCTTGGTAGAAACTTCATTCAGTAGAGACCTGCATTCCAATGAGCTCCCTTGGCTGGGCCGGCTCTCATGTGCATTCCCCTAATAAAGAAAGCTACAGACTTGCTGAAGAACCTCAAGCAGCCCAGTACCACAGAGTATCTCCTCAAGATAACAACTTTGGTTTTGATCTCATTTCTGCTAGGCTTGTCTTCTGACAGTAACTCAGATCAGCATACTTTCCTCTGGAGTGACAGAGTATGAGGTAGACCATGTCATTAACATAGAGGAGGCTACTTATTTTCCTCTTGACTATGGGAGAAGTACCTGAAGCCAGGTCCCATGGCAGCTCTGTTAACTGAGTAGGTATATGTGGAAAAAAAAAGGAAGGGAAACAACCTCATTTTCAGCATGCTGTCAAAAATGCATTCTTCATGAATTTTGATTGGATCTTAGTTTGAACAAATCAGCTGTTGAAGCATTTTGGGGTCACCTAGGTAAATATGAATATGAACTGGGTATTAGATCATATTAGGGAATTAGTTTTGCTACATATGATAATGGTCTTGGATTATACAGAACACTTCCCTTATATTTTTGGGAGACGTATGATTACAGATGTCTGTAATTTACATTAAAACACTTCAGAAGGAAAAAGCAATAGATATAGGCAAATTTTAGTTATGTGATAGCAATGCAATTATAGAATATATAGTTATATCATTATACAATTCTCTCAACTTCTCTTACATTTGCAAATTTTCAAAAGAAACCAGTAAACACACAAATGAATCTTACAAGCCATGTTGAGTGAAAAAAAAAAAAGGGAAAAGAACACATATACTATGGTTCCATTTATATAAAGTTCAAAAACCAGAAAAACTCAATATATGGTTTAGAGAAATTTATCTCTAAGCTTTAGAACTACAAAGAAAAGGAAAGCTATGATTACAATAAAATATCAGGACAGTGGCTACCTCTGGTGGGGAGGGGAATTACAATTAGAAAGGTACATTAAGGGGCTTCCAGGTGCTGGCAGTATTTAAGTTTTTTGACTGGGGCAGTGGTTACATGGTATTCACTTTATGACCAATTGTTAAACTGTATATTGATGCTTAACCCGTTTTCCTCAATTTGTATTTTATTTCCCAAATAAAAAAATTTAAACGACATTCTTACTAACTCTGCTTCTTTGTACTATTGCAATAGTTTCTGAGGGGGAATAAAACACTCAGCCATCATATAATAAAATCATGCAGCTGGCCAGTAAACTAACTCCTGTTAATGAAAGAAAGGATGGTTATAAGCAATAAATGCCACAATAAGTCTTTTCCTGGTCATTTCTTCAAATAGGTCAGATAAGAGTGTAGAAGGGTTGCTCTTAACAAAAACATTTGCTTAGTCTCTTTCCAAGTCTCCAGAGAGCAAGATGGAAACTTGAAGTATTGGGGGAAGAAAGCCAGCAGGAAGTTTTAGAGGTGAGTAATTTTACAGAAGTAAGGATTCTGAATTTGGAAAAAAGGATTGACTATCCTTGAAGACCATCCTTAACGTGACAAAGTCAGAAGCAACTAAGAGAAGATAGCTTTGCAAGGACCAGGCTGCACATTCTTGGAAGTGCACCAAGGAAAATTTATGTTACAACTTACAGATTCCATTTTCTATCTCTCTGCACCAACCTGCACAGGGAACTTCAAATCAAATTCGAACAGAGTAAATATCAGTTGTCTTTTCTGAGAACGATGAGACACAAGAGAAATAATTCCTTCTCCATTTATTGGTCCCCTGTTACGGGAACGTGATAAAACATGACTTGATAAAACTAAGATCTGAAAAATAAACTATGTTAAGCCCCACGTACAACCTTCACAACCTTCACTTTGTTCTTTCACCTATATATCACCTATTAGGACAGACTTTTTCATTAAATGTGAAACAGGTGACCCTGCAGTAAAAGAGAATGTCATGTGATGAAAGTGTTGATGTTAGACACAAACGCTCGATGCTCTGGGGCTTGCTTCTATTACTTGTATGCGAGTGTATCATAACATCTGATTTTTTTGTGATTGTGCTCAGATCCACAATTCACATTTCCACCCTGTTCTCTGCTGCCTTTAACACTACCCCCAGGAATAAAAAGAAAATCCATTGATTCAGAGCTAGTTAAGTGGGTTTCTCCTTCCAGATGTAGGAAGTATAATGGTGTACTGTATTTCATTCCAGACACCTAATTATTATTGATCACCTTATGATAGAAGTGTATTGCCCAAAGCACTGAAGAATGGAAATCTGAAATCATGCCCAGAACAGCTTAATACCCCAGCTACCATCTGTTACCTAAAAGATAATAGCGCCCTTGTTCAAAGTGTTTTGTGGTGCCAAGTTAATGGAAATAAGATTGCCTGCTTGGCAGCTTGCTTTTCTACTCATGGTTGGATCAACCCTGCTGCAATGAAGTCTTCAGAAAACCGTGTTAAGATAGTCAGGTTTTACATTCTTACTGCTTTGACTTCTTATCAGACAAAGACAGCAGTGTTAGATTGAGGGTTTTTGGTTGTTCTTATTATCTATGGTTAGAACCAAAGTTAGCTAATAATTTTGAACCAAAATTTAAAAAATCGTAACTATGCATAGCTATGTCAGATGTCTATCCAGACAAATATTTTGCCTGAAGGGGACATTTTGTGTGAAGACTTGATTTCTCCCCATCATCACCATGGTAACACTTATTATGTATTAGGAACCACGCACTCTGTGCCTTCCACATAGTACTTTATGTAAGGCTTACAACAACTCTGAGAGGTTGGCACTATTATCTACACATGACAGATAAAGAAGATGTTACATGACCTGCCCAAGGTGCAGAGTTGCACTTGAACCCAAGCCATGGGATTCCAGTGTGAGAACACTTAGGGATGACATTATCACTGCCTTTTTAAGCCTTACAAGCTAGGGATATGGCCCACAGTTTGTCAAGCTGATCTGCAAATGAACAAACTTGTACAGATAGGCTTTCATGTATATACAGAACAACTAAAGACACAATATTTTGCTCTCTCCTAGGCAGAATTTTGGCTTGATATATTAGTCTGCTAGGGCTGCCATGACAAAATAGACAGGCTTAAACAACAGAAATTTATTTCCTCACAGTTTTAAAGACCAGAGGTCCAAGATAAAGATCTTGACCCTTTTGACTTCTGATGAGGGCTCACTTCCTGGCTTGCAGATGGCTGCCTTCCTGCTGTGTGCTCATGAGGCCTTTCCTTGGTTCATGTGCTCAGAGAAAGAGAGCTCTTTGGTATCTCTTCTTGCAAAGACATTAATTCTATCAGATCAGGGATCCACATTTATAACCTCATTTAACTTTAGTTACTTCCTTACACCAAATACAGCCATGGGTGGGTTAGGGCTCCAACACATGAATTTGGTGGTGGGGCGGGCACAAATATTCAGTCTATAACATTTATAAACTGTGATTACTTCTTAAATCATTTTTATTAAGTTTAGCAGTTATTTGTCATTGAATGAGATTTCACATATGAAGACCAAGCACATTGCCTTAAATATAAAACTCAATCAGCTGTGACTGCTATCATTAGCACTCTCCTACTTTAGGAAAAAATTAAATTATTCAGAGGAAATAAGTCACAAATGTATAATTTAACTTTCTTCTTGTATATGTATATGATAAGGTAATATCCATATTTAGGAAGGCAAATATTTGCTCAGCTACTTTTCAAGAGTCATTTCAGGTGGCAAGAACTACACAGGGAACAAACATGCAGATTTTCTGTTGATTCTGATGCCTGTCCTTGAAATAGTGAGCTATAACAAGACTTTTATACCAAAGCAGAGTAGACATGCTCATGGAGGATATGCATAATAACTGCTTTTTAAAAATAGATAACCAATTGATTAAGCATCATTTATTTTACCGAGCCTATTTCATTGCAACAGTAATTTTCCCTTGAATTAGATGGTTATATATGTTTGAATCGAAATCTAGGCACTTTCTTATTTTCTACTGGTATCTTTGCCTATCCTGCACCTGTACTACATTGTTCTAATCTCTATAGCCTGAATATCTAGTAGTATACATCCTTTAACCTGGTTCTTCAATTGCTCTTACTATTCTTGGTCCTTTGAATTTCCACACATACTGTTTTTTTTTTGGAGACAGGGTCTCACTCTGTTGCCCAGGCTGGAGTACAGTGGCATGATCATGGCTCACTGCAGCCTGCACTTCCCGGGCTCAGGCAATCTTCCCACCTCAGTCTCCCGGGCAGCTGGGACTATAGGCATGTGCCACGACATTTGGCTAATTCACACATATTTTAGAATCAGTTTGTCAATTTCCATAAAAAAACCTATTGGGGTTTACATTCGAATTACACTGAATCTTGAGATCAATTTAGAGAAAACTGGCATCTTTACAATATTGAGTCTTCTAGTCCATGAATATGCTCCATCTCTTCATTTTATTTTTATGTGGCTAAAAATAGGATTTAAAAGTTATTTTCAATACCTGTTGCTGGTATATAGCAATACAATTTATTTTTATATATTGACCTTGTATCCAGAGATCTTGCTAAATTCATTTAGTTCTAATAGTTTATGAGTAGATTTTATTGTATCTTGTAGGTACATAATTATGTCATTCACAAATAATGGTTTTATTTATTGCTTTTCAATCTTTTAACCTTTATTACCTTCTTGTCTTTTATTGCTCTGACTAGGTCCTCTAGTGTCATGCTGAACAGAAGAGGTGAAAACAGTCCATCTTTTCTTACTCTAATTTCAGGAGAATATCCTTCACTATTTCACAATTAAGTTTGTTACCTACTGTGAGTTTTCTCTTTAGTTTTTGTAAGTAACATATCAGAGTTTAGAAGTTCCCTTCTATTTCTACCTTGCTTAAAATTTTAATGATGAATGTAAAATTTTATTAAATTGTATCTGCACCTACGAATTGATCATAAGACACTCCCCTTCATTCTGCTAATAGTATAAATAATATTGGTTGAGTTTGCACATTAAACAAGCTATGCACTCACAGGACCAATCCAACTTTAACTGTGACATATTATTCTTTTAAATATATCATCAGATTCAATTTCCTAATATTTCATATAAATTTTTTATGTTTATATAATGAGAGACATTGGCATATACTTTTTCTGTCTTATGGTATCATTACCATGTTATGGAATCCAATTTATGCTGGTCTTTTAAAACAAGTTGAGAAGTCTTTCCTCATTTTATTTTTTAATTTATATTTATCACTCAAGCGTTTGAGCACCAGTGGTATCAATATCACTTGATGGTTTATTCTGAAATGCAAATTTCTACAATTGAAAATGTAAAAACATTTTTTTTAATGTGGAATCTCAGGCCCCAGCCCAGAACTACTGAATCAATATCTGTGTTTCAACGAGATCCCCAGGAGATATCTGTACACATAGTTTGAGAAGAAAAGGATTTATACATCTTTTTAAATTTTAAATTTTTGTGGCTATATAGTAGGTGCATGTATTTATGGGGTATTTGGGATGTTTTCATATAGGCATGCAATGTGTAATGATCACATCAGAGTAAATGGGTATCTATCACCTCAAGCATTTATCCTTTGAGTTACAAACTATCCAATTATACTTTTAGTTATTTTAAAATGTACTATTAAATTATTATTGACTATAGTCACTCTGTTGTGCTAGCAAATGTTAGTTCTTATTCATTTTCAACTATTTTTTTGGACCCATTAACCATCTCCACTTCCCTTCCTTTCCACCTCCAACTACCCTTCCCAGCCTGTGGTAACCACCATTCTATTATCTATCTCCATGAGTTCAATTGTTGAAATTTTTAGCTCTCCAAAATAAGTGAGAACATGTGAAGTGTGTCTTTCTGTGCCTGGCACTTTCCTCTTTTTATATTATCTAGAGTCAGTTTGTGTAAAACTAATATTATTTCTTTATTAAACATCTGGGAGACTTCATTAGTGAATCAAGCTGGGCCTCAAGTTTTCTTTTGGCAAGGTTTTTAATTACCAATACAATTTGTCCAATAGGTATAGCAGTTGTGTTTTCTATTTCTTCTTTTTTTTTCTTAAATTTCTTTAAACTGCTTTTATTTTAATTGAATAATGAAACCTTCAACCTTAATGTCCAAGTAATTTAGAAATGTGCTTTACCATTCTGCACACTAAGCATATTGTGTTTTGTTCAGCCTCAGCCCTCTCCCCTTGCATGGCAAGAGGTTTCAACCAGAAGCAGGGTTTGGGTTTAGCTGGATTGCACCCAAGCATTTGTCACTTAATGATAAAAATAGTATGGAAGATATCCATTATCTTCAAATAGGGGCAATGAATTATTCTTCTGTATTCGGGAAAAATCAACCTTTAGTAACTGCATACTATAACAATCCCAGAATATTTAAGTGGCAAGTTTGAGAATCAAATGTTTACCCTAACTGCAATTGAAAAAAACTGAAAAACAAGCACAACAACAAAGAAGAAAGAAGAAATCTAAAAACGTATGGAATACAGAAAATAGAGAAGAAAGGTCTAAAAGCACAGTGATACTCAAAGCTCTCGTTGAGGCGTTCTCGATCTTACAGAATGCCATCATCCTCACGGTAATGACAAGGCAGTGAGACAGGGCAGGAGGCACACTGATCCCTTAAATGAGCACCCAGACTTCTCTGCTCATTTTTTTGTGACTGCGACTTCTGAGTTTTGTTTTTGATGAGTATTTTTACACTTATTTTGAAATCAATGTCACACGCATAGTGGAAGCTGACGAACAGGCAATCCTTAATTCACAAATAAAAATAGCAGACATCATTTTCTTTCATTTGCTTGAGTCAGGTTCTTTATGATATCATGAACAGAGCTTTGTTCCATAATATTGTCCAGCAGTTTCTTAGTTCTGGAGACTGACTCCCAGTTGATTTGAGTCGGGTTGATCTGAGTAAAGGTCTGAGCCAAGGCAGCAATTTAGAATTCAAATTCTGTTTCTTAGTACAATCTTGGCTGGAGTTAGGGAGGGGATAAAGGATTTGGTCATAGGGCTGATGGGAACCCAGCTGATCTCAATGGTGTTCAAAGGCAAATGCAAACCATCAAACCCATTTTTTTTTCTTTTTGGCATACTCATAAAAGGGACTCTGCTGGTCCTCCTCATTGGGTTAATAGAAACTCTTGCCCAAGGTTATATTCTACACAATATTACAGGAACAAGTGATGAAAACAGATCAATCAACTTGATTTGATTTCTCCCCTCATTAAAACATCCTGTCACCTGACAGAGCCAAATAGATTAATTTCTGTGAAACCATGAAGATAGAGGCTAAATAGATAGTTTGTCTGGACTCTGTCATGCATTATATCAAAACTATTAGTTCCATGGTACTGACAGCTTCATTTTTTACAAACATTTTGGTAGACTATAAATAACAACATTTATCATCTTAACCATTTATAAATGCACAGTTCAGTAGTGTTAAATATATTCACATCATTGTGCAACCATCTCCAGAACTTTTTCAACTTGTAAAACGAAAACTTTTATTCACCAAACAGTAACTCCTCATTCTCCTACAACCCAGTCCCTGGCAACCACCATTTTACTTCCTGTCTCCATGAGCTTGGCTATGCTAGGTATCTCATTCAGTGGAATCATACAGTATTTGTCTTCTTTGTGACTGGCTTATTTCATTTAATATAATGTCCTCAGGGTTCATCCATGCTATACAATGTGTCAGAATTTCCTTTCTTTTTTAATGATGAGTAATACTCCATTGTATGTACAGACCACTTTTTAAAATCCATTCATCTGTCAATAGACCCTTGGGTTGCTTCCACTCCTTGGCTTCTGTGAACAGTGCTGCTATGTACATGGATGTGCAACTCTCTCTCCATGATCCTGTTTTCAATTGTTTTGGATATATACTTAGAAGTGGAATTGCTGGGTTATATGGTAATTCCATTTTTAATTTTTTGGGGAAATGCCACACACACTGCTTTCCATAGCAGCTGCCGCATTTTATTTTGATTAGCAACAGTGTACAAGGGTTCAAATTTCTCCACATCCTCATCAATACTTGTTATTATCTGTGTTTTTAACAATCCTAGGGATATGAAGGGATCACTTAATTTTAATATGTCAAAATTCAGAGAGAGGAAGATCATAAGAATCTAGCATTACATATATTTGGCTGTGAGCTTAAATACTTTTAAAAGTTGCCCTTTCTTCACCTCAGAGCACAGAAACAACAATATTAAAACTAAAGTCCTCCTTTGACCCTTTTGGAGTATAAGACTTTTGAATTCTCTGCAGAGGGAAAGTGGAGATGAATTTTGTCAAAAGCATGAGTAAGGTAGGAGGAAGGGTTACATTTTTTATTTTCCAGGAAAGGAAATGAAGGTTTTTATTATTGTGGTTTTATTTTTTTCAAAATAGAGACTTAGCCACAAATTTCTTTATAATTAATGAAGAACAGTAGCTTTGCTGAAATTATTTATATCTTCCTCTGTTGTGTGTGATGAACGTCTTTAATTACGTGAGCCAATCAAAGTTTCTAGTTTATGAGTAAACCTGCTTAGCTTAGCTTGGTATGTACTTGATCTCTGTCTTTGAAGCTTCACTGGGGCTTGAAACAATGCTGTTCTTCCAAGTTCAGTTCCTCAAATGAAAGTTTTTTGGGAACACAAAGGTAGCAATATGGATTCTGTAAGCCTTCTAGTTCAAATAGATTCAAATAGAAAACATAAATATAATGGAAAAAACAATTTGTCTGTGAATAAATAGAGCAGGTGTTGGTAAACTTTTTGTGACGAGGACCAAATAGCTGATACTTAAGGCTTTGCAGGTCACACTGTCTCTGTGGAAATGACTCAATTCATCTGCAGTAGCTGCAGACAGTATGCAAATGGATGTATGTAGCTGTGTTCCAATAAAACTTTATTTACAAAAACAGGTGGTGGGATGGATTTGGCCCATGGGTTATAGTTTGTTAACCCCTGTTGTGGAAGACCCAAAGGAAAGAACTTTGAAAATTGGAGTCTTTTCAAAAGTGGAAGGAAGAATAATAAGCTTTCAAACTCCATGACCAAAAAAAAAAAGGCAAATGGCAAAATTAACCCTCTTGATATGATTTCTCTAAGAACTAAGTATAAAACTGTGGCTTTCATGTAAAAAAGTTATTTCATGGCTCCATGTCATGTTCAAGCTTCTGATCCTTGATCTAAAGAAGCTCAAGATGGATGAAAATCAACATAAGCTTGTATGTGAAATCCTAAATCCTAATTCTTCCTCACAAGATCATACTTAACTTGACAAACAAGAAAATGTCAGGGGACAGCCAGGAGGTGCATCCTTAAACAGAAGTCACTCAACGAATGCTTTTTGGTATATAAGGAAACAACATTTTTCTCATCAACATATGATCGAAGGCTCCAAGGTCACCACTGGAAGGAAATGCACCTAGTTAGTGGGTGGCTGGGCCAAGGTGCCTCTGACAACCATCTCATTTTCCCCTTTGAGTTTATCCCAAGGTGGTGACAAAGACTTTCTCCTTGACCAAACTTGAGTCAGTTCCTCTGAGGTCTCTTTCTAACTAGGCTTCAACCTTGGCCTGTAAGAACTACAACTTTCAGTACAAATGAGTTCATCCACTTTTCAACACTAAAAGACTTGAACAAACACTACTACTACAGTTTCTAGCAGCTCAAAGCCATGTCCCTAGGAAGATAATCCCAGTAACCTTAAAATGCCTGCCTGAGAAGGTTCAACACCACCAAAAATATTTGCTGTTTGTTCTAATCAACACTTGAAAATAGACCCCTAAATTCCCGTTTCTTGGAGCATTTACTTTAGAAAGTTTACAATTGTAAATCCTTTCTCTGTCCCTTTGAGATGTACGTGTATCTTCTACAACCCAGGAACATCTTTCTCGGAGACCTGGGAACCATCTCTTTGACATGTAATCACCGAGAAGTATAAAGCCCCCATCTTCCAGTCTCTGGGGGAGGGTAGGACCCTAATTTCAATAAGCACCAGTTAGCACACACAGATGGCCCTCATCATATCCCTTAAGGCCCTTCCGTTCACTTCCTTTAGTAGCTCCCAGTGCTTATGAAGACTCCTACATTTTAGTTTCCATAGAGTTGAGCTCAGTATACACTGGGGTCTCTCTCCTATTGCAGTAGTACTGGAGAAAATCCCTCTCATTGCCTTTAATTAGTGTCTGGCTTTCTTTCTCTTTGACAATGGTTGCTGTTCCATGCTGCCTTCAGGGGAAACTGCTCTGTCTTTAATGCTCAGGACACAAGAGAGTGAGAATTCTCTCCCCTTATTTTCCTTAGCATGTCTTGAGATATAGTACCATTCCTATTCCAGGAGGTCCAAGCAGACTTTCTGAATGAGGTTTTACAGGTGAGCCCAATCGATATATTTTTCTCTTCTACCAAGAGTTTGTCCTCTCAGTTTTGTATTTCTGGAGAAACAAGACTCTCTCCCTAATGAATGATGCTGGCAATGGCCTCAATCGTTTCCATTCCCAGCACACAAATGCATGGGTCACCTGTGTAGCATAAACACATCTTAGCATGAAAACAGTTACATGGGATTCAAACGACAGGAACTGCTAAACATAGAACTTGAATGTTATTTAATCTTTATTTTAGATAACAGAGGGTAGAAAATGGTACCTAGATGAAATAATCCAAATAGTTTAACTTTGAAAAATTCCATTTTGAATGTAGAATTTCTGAATTAAGTTGACATTTCCAAAACCAGTTCAGTTATTCATTTATTCCATCAGCACATACCAAGTTTCTTCATAGTTAAGACATTGGAATAGCTTTAGGTAATAGGCACATTCCATTAACTCGATGCCTAGGTACATCTTGAAAAATTACTTTTTATGTTCTATAAAAAGAAAAACAGAGCAGAAACAACCAAACCAAAATCGAATGCCTCCTGTTTCTAGGCTTTGAAAAGATTCTTGCATATTCTGAGAAGAAAAGACTGTCCATTGATTAACTCGGCTGCCTTAGTGACTAATTTGCCTCTAATGCTCTCCAAACATAGCTTTCCCCCATAACAAAATACAAGCATACCTTGTCTTAGTGCTTAGAAGACATAGCATTTTATACAAATTGAAAGCTGGTGACAACTGTGGATTGAGCAAGTCTATCAGCACTATTTGTTCAACAGCATGTTGAAATTGGGCCAATTAACAACCCTACAATGATCTCTAAATGTTTAAGTGAAAGGAGGAGTCGCATACCTTTCACATTAAATCAAAAGCTAGAAATGATTAAGCTTAGTGAGGAAGGCATGTTGAAAGCTGAGATAGGCCAAAAGCCAGGGCTTCTTGTGCCAATTGGCTAACTGGCCAAAGTGCTACTTCAGTGAATACATGAATGATAAAAAAGTGAAACAGCCCTATTGCTGACATGGAGAAAGTCTAAATAGTTTGGATAGAAGATCAAACCCAGCCACAATATTCTCTTAAGCCAAAGACTAATCCAGAGCAAAGCCTAACTCTCTTCAATTCTATGAAGGTTGAGGGAGGTGAGGAAGCTGCAGAAGAAAAGTCTAAAACCAGTAGAGTTTTGTTCATGAAGTTTAAGGAAAGAAGCTGTCTCTGTAACATACAAGTGCAAGGTGAAGCAGTAAGTGCTGATGGAGAAGATGCAGCAAGTTATTCAGAAAACCTAGCTAAGAGCATTGAGGTGGCTACACCAAATAGATTTTCAATGAAGATGAAATAATCTTCTATTGGAAGATGCCATCTAGGATTTCCTACCGGGGAGCAAAGAAATCAGTTTCTGGAGATGGGAGTCTACTTCTGATAAAGATGCTGTGAATATTCTTAAAATGACAAAAAAGGATTGAGAATATTAAATTAACTTAGTTGAGAAAGCAGCAGAAGGGTTTGAGAGGATTGACTCCAATTTTGAAGGAAGTTCTACTGTGGGTAAAGCTATCAAACAGCGTCACATAGTGCCAAAAAATATTTCATGAAAGGAAGTGTCAATCAATGCTACCAGCTCCATTGTTGTCTTATTTCAAGAAATTGCCATAGCCACCTCAACCGTTAGCAACCATGATCAGTCAGTAGCCATCAACATAGAAGCAAGACCCTCCATTAGCAAGATTATGACTTGCTGAAGGCTCAGATGATCATTAGCATTTTTTTTTTTTTTGCAATACAGTCTTTTTAAATTAAGGTATGTATATTTCTTTTAGACATAAATCTTAATAGCTACAGTATAGTGTAAACATAACTGTTATATGCACTGGGAAACACCAAAATTCGTGTGACTTGCTTTACTGAAATATTCACTTTATTTCAGTGGTCTGGAACCAAGCCTGCAACGTCTCAGTGGTCTCTCTAAAAATAGTAATCACCATCACTATGTCACAAACCATGACATCGTGAATAGACACTTGCTAAGCATCTGCTATGGGCAAGACATGGAGGACAGTGGGAGAGCATGGGTGTCTGTAGAACATGCAGTCTAACTAGGGCATGGGTCTCTAGAGATAGCTGATAAACTGAGGGCCATGTGACGAGGAGAGAGACTAGGGGCTGCTATGGGCTTAGAGGAGGGAGCGGTCACCACATAGAGGTGCCAGCAGGTGAGACTTGAGCTGGAACTGGAAGGGAAAGAGTTTAGCTCCATGACGACCTGAGCCAGGAAGTTCCACTAGTTGATGAGAACTAGAACAAAGACCTCAACCAGTTCTCTCACCGAGTTATTGTGACTCCTCTGAGTTACTAAATCTGAAAGATTCTTTTGAGTGGGTTAGTACTTAAACCTCTACTGTAATAGATGAATCTGATGCCTGAGATGAGAGTCAATTGTTTACAGTCATGGAGTGGGTGACTCTTTGAATTTCTTCAAATTTAAAGGGGTCTAGTGCACTGTTTTACTTACAGTGGTTCTTGGAAAGCATGCTGGAAAAAAGGAGATTAGGAAATATGAAGGTCAGATTTTGAATGACAGCTGAGTTCAGCTTCTTTTTCTAAACTTCCAACTTTGTGAATTCCCTTTCTACATTAATAAAATAACAGGAAAGGATTAAGGGAGGTTATGTTTGTGTTTGAGGTACAGTCAAATTATTGAAATGCATCCTCTAAAATATTTAACAGGTCTACCCAACCATTCTGAGCAAGCTTTAAAAATATTTTAACCATTTTCAAAGCAGAATGCCACATGTTATCAAATTAAAGGAAGATAAAATCAAAAATTTGAACAGGA
The DNA here is from genome assembly GCF_000951035.1 of Colobus angolensis palliatus. Lineage (NCBI taxonomy): Eukaryota > Metazoa > Chordata > Mammalia > Primates > Cercopithecidae > Colobus > Colobus angolensis. The sequence continues at coordinate 13,906,202 of NW_012119598.1, read as the reverse complement.
TTTTGAACTGAAGGAATTTAAAAATAAACATTGCTCTTAACTTATTGAGAGTTACAGAAATTTTTTTATTTCAATTGTTTTTGGGGAACGGGTGGCTTTTGGTTACATGGATACGTTCTTCAGTGATAATTATTGAGATTTTGGTGCACCCATTCACCCAAGCAGTGTATGCTATACTCAATGTGTAGTTTTTCACCCCTCATCCCCCTCCAACCCTTCCCCGCAGGTACCCAAAGCCCATTATATCATTCTTATGCCTTTGCATCCTCAGCTTAGCTCCCACTTATAAATAAGAACATACTATACACACACACACATATATATATTTACACACAACTATATATATACATACAACACATATATCTACATCGTGGTTTTAATCATAAAGGGATGCTGGATTTTGTCAAATGCTTTTTCTGAATCTATTGAGATGATCATATGATTTTTGTTCTTAATTCTGTTGTTGTGTTATATCACATTTATTGACTCGTTAAACCAACCCCACATCCCTGGTATGAAACCCACTTGATCATGGTGTATTATCTTTTTGATATGCAACCGGATTCAGTTAGCTACTATTTTCTTAAGGATTTTTGCATCTATATTCATCAGGGATATGGGTCTGTAGTTTTCTTTTTTTGTTATTTCCTTTTCTGGTTTTGGAATTAGAGTGATACTGGCTTCACAGAATGATTTAGGGAGGAGTCCCTCTTTCTCTATCTTTTGGAATATTTTCAGTAAGATTGGTACCAATTCTCCTTTGAATATCTGATAGAATTCAGCTGGGAATCCATCTGGTCCTGGATCTTTTTTTTTAATTGGAAAATTTTAATTACTTTTTCAATCTCACTGCTTGTTATTGGTCTGTTCAGAGTTTCTATTTCTTTCTGATTTAATCTGGGAGGGTTGTATATTTCCAGGAATTTACCCATCTCCTCTAA
>NW_012119598.1:13881104-13904566 GCF_000951035.1 Colobus angolensis palliatus | reverse complement strand
AGCCACCGCGCCCGGCCGTTTATCTTTTCAAAGAACCAGTTTTTTCTTTCATTTATCCTTTGTAATTTTTTTTGTTTCAATTTCATTTAGTTCTGCTCTGACCTTTATTTACTTATTTATTTTTTCTGCTGGGTTTGGGTTTGGTTTGTTCTTGTTTTTCTAGTTCTTTGTGGTGTGACATTAGATTGTCTATTTGCACTCTTTCAGGCTTTTTGACGTAGGCTATGAACTTTCCTCTTTGCACCACTTTTGCTGAAGCCTAGAAGTTTTGGTAAATTGTGTCACTATTATCGTTTAGCTCAAAGAATTTTTAAATTTCCATCTTGATTTCATTGTTGACCCAAAGAGCATTTAAGAGCAGATTATTTAATTTCCATGTATTCGTATAGTTTGAGGGGTTCCATTTGGAGTTAATTTCCAGCTTTATTCCATTGTGGTTTGAAAGGATACCTGATGTACTTTCAATTTTCTTAAATTTATTGAGACTTGTGTTGTGACCTATCATATGGCCTATCTTGGAGAATGCTCCATGTATTAAAAAGATGTATATTCTACAGTTGTTGGGTAGAATGTTCTGTAAATATCTGTTAATCTACTTGTTTTAGTGTATATAATTTAAGTCCATTGTTTCTTTGTTGACTTTCTGTTGCGATGACCTGTCTAGTGCTGTCAGTGGAGTATTGAAGCCCCCCCCCACTATTATTGTGTTGCTGTCTAACTCAATTCTTAGGTCTAGTAGTAATTGTTTAATGAATTTGGGAGCTCCAGTGTTAGGTGCGTACATATTTAGGATTGTGATATTTTCCTGCTGGACTATTCCTTTTATCATTATGTAAGTCCCTATTTTTTTTTAACTGTTGTTGCTTTAAAGTCTGTTTTATCTGATACAAGAATAGCTACTCCTGATCACTTTTGATGTCCATTTGCATGGAATATCTTTTTCCACTCTTTTATCTTAAGTTTACATAAGTTCTTACGTGTTAGATAAGTCTCTTGAGGACAGCAGATATTTGGTTGGTGGATTTTTATTCATTCTGCCATTATATTTTAAGTGGAGCATTTAGGCCATTTACATTCAATGTTAATATTAAGATGTGAGGTACTGTTCTATTCATCATGTTAGTTGGTGCCTTAATACCTTGTGTTTTTTTTTCCATTGTGTCCTTGTTTTATAGGCCCTATGAGATTTGTGCTTTAAGGAGGTTCTATTTTGCTGTATTTTGAGATTTTGTTTCAAGATTTGGAGCTCTTGTTAGTATTTCTTGTAGTGCTGGCTTAGTAGTGGCAAATTCTCTCAGCTTTTGTTTGTCTGAAAAAAGGCTTTATCTCTCCTTCATTTATGAAGCTTAGTTTCACTGAATATAAAATCCTTGGCTGATAATTATTTTGTTTCAGGAGGGTGAAGATGGGACCCCGATCCCTTCTGACTTGAAAGGTTTCTGCTGAGAAATCTGCTGTTAATCTGATGGGTTTTCCTTTATAGGATACCTGATACTTTTGTCTCACAGCTCTTAAGATTCTTCCCTTCATCTTGACTTTAGATAACTCGATGAATATGTGCCTAGGTGACAATCTTTATGCAATGAATTTTCCAGGTGTTCTTTGAGCTTTTTGTATTTGGATGTCTAGATCTCTAGCAAGGCCAGGGAATTTTTCCAGACTTTTAGATTTCTCTTCTTCCTCAGGAATGCCAATTATTATTAGGTTTGGTGATTTAACATAATCCCAATTTTCTTGGAGGCTTTGTTCACTTAAAATGTTTTTTCATTGTCTTTGTCTGATTGGGTTAATTCAAAAGCCTTGTCTTCAAGCTCTGAAGTTCTTTCTTCTACTTCTTCTAGACTATTGAAACTTTCAACTGCATTTTGTATTTATCTAAGTGTATCTTTCACTTCCAGAAGTTGTGATTGTTTTTTTCTTTATGATATCTGTTTCTCTGGGGCATTTTTAATCCATATCCTGTACTTAAAAAAAATTTTCTTTAAGTTGGTTTTCACCTTTCTCTGGTATCTCCTTGAGTAGCTTAATATTAACAATTAAACTTCTAAATTCTTTAGAAGATAAATTCTTTATCTGACAGTTCAGATTTTTTATTTTGGTTTGGATCTGTTGCTGGGAAGCTGGTGTGATCAGGGGGTATTATAGAACCCTGTTTTATTATACTACCAGAACTACTTTTCTGGCTTCTTCTCATTTGGGTAGACTAATTCCATGGAGAGGTCCGAAACTCAAGGGCTGCTATGCAGATTTTCTTGTCCCAAGGGGTGATCCTTTGATGTTGTGCTCTCCCTGTTCCCCTAGGGATGGGGCTTCCTGAGGCCTGGATGGCAGTAACTGTTATTGTTCTTCTGGGTCAAGCCACTCAGCAGGGCAACAGGCTCTGTCTGAGCTGGTGCTGGGGGATGTCTGCAAAGAGTCCTGTGATTTGTCTTCAGGTCTCCCAGCACCTGCTCTTATAGAGGTGGCAGGGAAGTAAAGTAGACTCTATGAGAATCTTTGGTTATAAATATGTCTGGAGTGCTGGCTTTCTTGAATGTTGGTTATGCTAGTAGTGAAGTTGTCAAGCGGATACCCGCAGGACCTCTAGTTAGCCAGGATATTGCAGGTAGTGGAATTGGATGTTGTCTTCTCCTTCCTGGACTCAGGGTAATTTTGTTCTGAGTTGCTGTAATGGCCTAAGTTGGTTGGCCTCTAGCCAGGAGGTGGCACTTTCGAAAGACTACCAACTGCAGTAGTAGTAGGCGGCTCTAAGCTTGCCCTAAGATGGCCAGGGTAAGTATTTTGGTTTCTTAGGTGATGGGTCAGGCCATAAAGCTCCCAAGAGTTTCTTTGCTTCGTGTTCAGCTACCAGGGCAAGTAGGGAAATACCATCAGGTGGGGGCAGGGTTAGGCGAGTCTGGGCTCAAACTCTTCTTGGGTGGGGCTTGCCAAGGCCACTGTGGGGGATAGGGGAGCGGTTCTCAGGCCAATGGGGTTACGTTCCAGAGGGGATCTTGGCCACCTCTGCTGTGTCATATAGTTTGCCAGGGGCATGGGGGATAGCCGGTAGCAAGAGGAGTCAAGAAGCCTCACTCAGCTCCCATGCAGTTGGTAAGGCCGGTCTTGAGTCGACAGTGTCCCCCTGGCACTGCGCTGTGCCATTTCTTTCAAAGGATCTGTGAGGTATTTTGGTTTTCCTGCTACATTCCTGCAATGGTTCTTGAGCAAAAGATCATGTGTGAGTCTCCACATGCTGTTTTGTCTACTCATGTCGGAGCCACACGTTAGCCCTGTTTCCTATCTGCCATCTTTCCCCTCCTGAGAGTCACAGAAATTAAATGGCAGTACCCATGTCTCTTCTCTTGTGACTTAAGTTTATTTTACAGGAATATCAGGGGCTGGTCTCGCTAGTTGTGCTTTACTTCCATAAGATTCAGCCCAAACAGGAAGCTGATCCTGCCCTGGTTTCAGGACTTCACGTCACCCAGGAAGGGCAACCAGACCTCAACTCTCCATTCTGCTTGAAGTCAGTGAGCACATTTTGAATGAGTTGCCTTTGAATTTCATTCATTCTTTCGGCAATTTTTATCTTAGTTTTAGCACATCCCATGTCCTAACACAGACCTAGTTCTGGAGATACAGTGGTGAATAAGACACCTATTCTGGTATTTAAAATGCAGAGCAAATCAGAGCTAATATTGCTCTGTTCAAGTATTCTGATTCTGGTTCCTGAGTTTCAGTAACTCAGTGTTTTTCTTAGTTTCATTTTTGAACTCCTATTCTTAGGGACTAAGAGCCTCCTATGTCTTCTATGTTTGCCATGGATTTTTTTTTTTTTCCTAAGGATTTTGCTTGAGAATGCAATCATGTACTTGAAGCTAAAGGCCTGTGTCTGAGTCTCTACTGGGTATCTCCCCAACCCTGATTACCCACCCACCTATATTATACTCTAACTGTTTGCATTCAGGCAACTATCTATAATTTTTCCATTCCCCTAATCATGTAAGCACATAATTTTCTATATTTCAATCCCATACTGCACTGACATTGAGTGATACACCTCAACCATGATGGGGAGGTTGAAAAGAGGTCTGCTTTGGGCTGGAGGTGGGATGAAAGAGGTCATATTATCTTCTGTATGAATTGGGATTTTCAAATGAAAATTTTTTATGGTCAACTGAATGTATTTGGAGAAATGGCAAGAAATCAGAAGAAAAGAGACAACCAAACAGAGCTCAGTATAAAACCAGGGGAAGGAAATTAGAGAAATAAATTAGATGAGAAACCACCAATGGGCAATGACTGAGTCTTAGAGGCAACCACAGTGATGAGGCTTGTCAAAAAACATTCGGGAGAAGGTGCAGGGGGAAAAAGCTGTTGCTTTAACATATTTTAGGTTAGAATGTTATATGTAAGGAATACTACTAACAAGGGTTGTGTAACTATTTTGAACACCTTTAGTGGGATTTACCATATCACCAGTAAAAGTATAATTTTTAGATTTTTAAATGTTCATTTTAAAGTTACTGTTATTTCCTAATTTGTGTAGTTAAGAAAAGGCATTTTAATTTTCCAAATAAGGAATTTTCACATTCAAAAATGTGTATGGAGACTCCATTTATGAAAACTGCCTGCAATGAACTTATTCTGATATAGGGAAAAGACAATTTTCTGCTACTACCAAGACTCCAAAGATAAGAAACAGACTTGTAGAAGAAAAAGGGGTTAAAAAACTTTAAGTCTCAGGTTATAAACTTGAGGTGGGGATTTGACAGAACTGGCTTTATTTTAAGGCATATCAGTCTTTGTTAATTTAGAATGCACCTAAAAAGTTATTTTACAATGCACCTGTGCAAAACTACAGGTTTGATGAGTTTTTAAATGAGGTCATTAAACTATTTTCAAGCCTCATATTGTTAGTTTATAAGAAAGTTCAGTTAAAATTTTAATTTGCCTCAATAGTGTTACAAAATGTATACTGAGCTCATAATTGCTTAACAAAAATATGTAAGAAAAAAAAGTCTTTCAGAATGTGAGCTGAAGCGAATGGAAGAAAAAGTCTTCCCTACTGAGTTCATTTTTTCCCAATTCAAAGAAAGCACTGGAATAGGTGATCCAATTAATTTTGAGAATGATTTTGAAACTCAGTTAATATTTTTTCTTTTTTATTGTTGTATTTTAAATTAGAGGAATTTCACTGTTCTTATTAATTTAAAATGGATTTAACACATTTTCTTCCTCTATGTGAACCCAGGAATTACTTCAAAATGCTTTCTGGAGTTTTAAGTCACCGTAGCATTCACTTGTCTAACCACATAGTCAAGTTTCTAGCTAGCAGGAAGCCAAGAAGCAAAGGAGCTGGCGGCACAAATCATGCATTAAAACTCACCCAGTTAAAGCATTTTGAGCATTCCCCTAGCTCCTACTCTTAGCTAGTTTACTTTAATTTTAGTTGCAATTTAAATAGGCTTTGTAGTCTGGTTTTCCAGCCCATATCCACTTAGAAACATAAATTAGAAAGCAAGAGGCTGGCTGAAAGGAGAAGCAGCAGCTTGCACATATGAGGATGAATGAGGGGCTTTTAAAGCAAAAAGACAAAATCCTCCTACACCATTTATTAGCCCCTGTGAGCATCATTATTATGGGCATGGCATGGTAAGAAACATTTTAATAAGGACCCTGAAGCATTAGGAAAATGTAAAACTAGGTTTACTTTATGCTAAGGAGAAATGGGAAAGTCCATATTTTAGAGATGTCTATTGAAGATTGGAAATTAAAAAATTCTTTAATGCATTTATAAGAGATAGGCCTTTGGTAAAAGCAGAACATCTAATTTCCTAATGCTTAATGAAGCATTATATTTCCATAATGATGTAAACTGACATAAATCATTTGGAGACATGATTATCCATAAAGCTATAAAACTGTGTGCTTGATTAAGACATCAAAGAAATTAACAATTTAATAAAGGCAGATTCATGCTACTATTTTCAAAGTACTTCAACAATTTTAACACATATTCTCTGAAATTCAGAATAATCAATTTTTGAAAGTGATGAGGCCAGAACACAGTTCTCTTAATTTTATAACATTATGTCCTTCAAACCTACTTCATTTAAATCTAGATTCCTAAAGGCCAGTGGCTAAAATTCCTGGCTGCTGTCATCAGAGCAATCTACTATTTAGAGAAGAAGAGGATACTCTGGGCGGGTCCCACGTGGTCTCTTAATTCTTAGTCATATTTTCTTCGGTCAAACATGAGAGAATGTAAATATGGCTCCAATTAAGCCAAGACTTGTATAAACCACCCAACCCAAAGACAGGGCAAAATCTAGTACAGAAAATAATGTCATGGCTTTCAAGCATAATATATCATCTACCCACAACACCACATTAGAGATACATATGTTTATATTCCTGTATAAGTAAGTCACTTTAAATTCTTTCTGTACATTATATAGTGCACATCTTCATACTATATGAATATATGGTAAATATCAAAGAGATATGAAATCAAATGTTTTTCAAATAAGTGAGAAGTCAATGATTTTCTCTTCCAACCTTCTGAGCCACAGAGGCTGCTAGAGGTTTCAATAAAGCACACGCTTAAGGTTAACACTTAGCGAAGTGTGCAACTAAGACAAAAAGCTAAACTCCAGCAACCACACCGTGAAGCAATCCTATCAATGTCAGATGCACACTAACATGTTGGACACAAAATTCTCTCACTTTGCATTTTTATTCTTTGAATCTTATTCCCTCAAAATAACTTGACAGACATTTCATATGGACCTCACATCACGGAGTCAGGTGGGAGAAATGGAAAAGAGAAAAGGAACTTTCCCATAATCAATGGTTAAAAATTTCTCCAGGTAGGGCTGGGCGCCCTGGCTCACGCCTGTAATCCCAGCACTTTGGGAGGCTGAGGTGGGCAGATAACGAGGTCAGGAGATCCAGACCATCCTGGCTAACACGGTGAAACCCCGCCTCTACTAAAAAATACAAAAAATTAGCCGGGCGCTGTGGCGGGCGCCTGTAGTCCCAGCTACTGGGGAGGCTGAGGCAGGAGAATGGCGTGAACCCGGGAGGCGGAGCTTGCAGTGAGCTGAGATCGTGCCACTGCACTCCAGCCTGGGTGACAGAGCACGACTCCGTCTCAAAAAATATAAATAAATAAATAAATAAATAAATTCTCCAGGTAGTCAGTATAGCCAAAACCTAAAAAAACCTCTAGTCAGGTGCTTTACTTCTACAGCCAACTTCCACGGGATTCATTAGAAATAGTGTCAGCTGTTTTCATGATATGGTTTGGCTGTGTCCCCACCCAAATCTCATCTCGAATTGTAATTCCTATAATCCCTACCTGTTGTGGGAGGAACTCGGTGGGAGGTATTTGAATCATGAGGATGTTTACCCCCATGCTGCTGTTCTCATGATAGTGAGTGACTTTTCACAAGATCTGATGGTTTTATATGGGGTTTTTCCTCCTTTTGCTTATACTTCTCCTTCCGGCCGCCATGTGAAGAAGGATGTGTTTGCTTCCCCTTCCGCCATGATTGTAAGTTTGCTGAGGCCTCCCTAGCCATGCGGAACTGAGTGAATTAAACTTCTTTCCTTTATAAATTACCCAATCTCGGGCAGTCCTTTATAGTTGTGTGAGAACGGACTAATACAATGCATATGTATGAAACACTGAAAAAATACATTATCCTATGCTGCCAACTAGAGCTTCTACTACAGATAGAAAGGGCAAACAAGAATATTGAAGCACTGTGAATCAAATGGGCATCCAGAAAAATGTGTGGGTGCTGAAGGGCTTACGAACATACTACCCCCAAAATATCACTCTGACATGTTGACTGTTTTGAGTTAAAGGCACTTAAAAACCAGCAGGTACACAAATATCATTGATGGTCTTCCTTCTATTTTCCTGTCTTTCTTTTTTACATGGTCTCTCTCTGTCACGCAGCCTAGAGTGCAGTGGCATGACCATAGCTCACTGCAATCTCAACCTCCTGGGCTCAAGTAATCCTCCTGCCTCAACCTCCTGAGTAGCTGAGACTACAGGCATGTGCCACCACACCCAGCTAATTTTTTTTTTTTTTTGGTAGAGATGGGGTCTCACTGTGTTGCCCAGGCTGATCTCAAGCCCCTGGCCTCAAGCATTTCTCCCACCTCTGCCTCCCAAAGTGTTGGGATTACAGGCATGAGCTACCTCTCCTGGCTTCTTCCTTCTGTTTCTTAAAAGCAGGTAATAATTTCCATGCAAAATATACCCTTCTTACACCAGAAGGAAATTATTCTTATCATCAAGCACAGGAGATTGAGGCCCAGAGAAATCTATTTAAACCAACCTTGTTAAACGAACCCTTATCTTCCTAGCCACTTCTCCACCCAATTAATTACCCTAGGCCAAACTGCTTTACCTTGTCATATTTTCATAATGTACTGCTCTGTCCAATTCAGCACGTAAGCGTTCATTTCTTTGTCTTAATTTTCATTTCTTCACGAAGGCTCCCATTGTAGAACTTGCATTAAATAAATTCGTATGCTTTTCTCCTGTTGATTCTGTCTTATATCAATGTAACTCTCAGGCCCAGCCAAAAAAGTTGAAAAGAATCAAAGTAAAAATTTGCCTCTCCTACGATGTATATACTAAAGTTTTGACAACTGGTTAGAAGTACAGATTTCTGTAGTCCAATAGATCTGAGCACAAATTCCATATATACCATTTACTAATTGTGTGATCCTGGGCAAGTTACTGAACCTCTTTGCATTTTAGTTTCCTTGTTTCTAGAGTAGAAAAATATTTATCACACAAGGTGGTTGTGATGCTTAAATGAGCCCAGATATGCACTTAACATATGGTGGATATTTAGCTTGGAAACCATGATGGTGACCTTTTTAAATGAGCCAAGAAATGCACTCAATATGTGGTATTTAGCTTGGATACCATTGTGGGCCACCTTTTTGGTTCTAGGGCTAAGAGGCTTGTTCAAGGCCATTCTTTAGTGGGAAGAGTTTGGTCTCTTGATGAAAACCAGCTCTCCATTCTGCTAACTTGCAGAGATTTACCTAGTATTTAGTATACTTTCAATAGCAAGTAATATTTTATAGGCATCTGGGTTTGTCTTTCTTGCACATTTTAAGAAGTAAATAGTGAAATTCTTTCTTCCTTCCTTTCCTCCCCTTCTCTTCCTCCCTGCCCATCCAGACATTTATTTGACACTTACTAGGTTGCAGATACACTGATGTTTATTGTTACTTAAATGTAAATGCAGTACTTTTGCCAATTAGTGAACTGACTAACATAAATTCTAATTTACACACACTCACACACAGCCAATTCAGTTGTATGATTTGAACCATTTTTCTTTCTTCTTGCATCATTGTTTGGTCTGAGTCCCAAGAAGGAAATCTTACTTGAATAACATAAATGCTTTTAAATATTATTAAATTCTTAATATCAAATATTAACCAAGCACAGATGCACAATCTGGACATCTTCCATGTGGAAATATCTTCATACAAAAGGCATTTATTTAATTTGGACTATGTTTAACCTATTTGTTTTTGAGACAGGGTCTCACTCCTGCTGCCCAGGATGGAGCACAGTGGCGCGATCATGGCTCACTGCAGCCTCAACTTCCCAGGCTCAGGCAATCCTCCCACCTCAGCTTCCCAAGTAGCTGGGACTGTAAGTGTGCACCACCAAGACTGGCTAATTTTTTGTATTTTTAGTAAAGATGGGGTCTTGCCATGTTGCCCAGGCTGGTCTCAAACTCCTGGGCTCAAGTGATTTGCCTGCATTGGCCTCCCAAAGTGCTAGGATTACAAGCATGAGCTGCCATGCCCAGGAACATAATATTTTTTAAAGCACAAGAAATACACCATGAGATATTGGGGATTTTTAATTTAAATTCTTTCAATTTTTATGAATTTTTAATAGTGACATATTTCTTCCTTTGCTGGAGGGAGATAGAAGATAAAGTCATAGGAGTAGAAATTATAAGTTACTTTTCAGTAGGTTTCTTCCACTGAAGCTAGCATAAAAAAAAAATGACTAAAAGGTAAATGAGAACAACTTCAAAAAGCTGCTGGTCTTAAAAACAGATAAAATCAAGCTACACACCCCCAAAAATAAATCCAGGGCAATAGAAAGACTACCATAGTGTTTACAAATCAGAATACAAATACAAATTAGAGAAGGGCAGATATTTAAGAATTTTCAGGAAAAATCCCTTCTAAAACCATCTAAGACTGCCACTATAGCAGGAAATTATTACAATTGATTCTCGTTACTCTTAATCTGTCCCTGGCTTCTCCACTCCTCAGCAGTTGGTTTTCAACTTTCTCTGGTTTACTCAGTTAATTCACCTGCTTCCCAGCCGTGAAAGTTTGTAGACTTCTCTTTCCTTTTGCCTCTTCCACTGTTCTCATTGTCCTGTGGATTCATGCCTCTATGCCCCTTTATCATTTTACTGGTGCTTCAGGAGTAGATGGAGACAAAGTTCCGTGTTCAGCACCCTACCTAGACATCTTTAGCTTGAATCTCTAGATTTGTGTCCTCTCAAATTCCTATGCTTAAGATCTAACCTCCAATGGGAGATGGGATTATAAGAAAAGACACCATAAGAGACATAGAGATACTCGTAAGAAGAGACATCAGAGAGCTTGCTGGCTTTCTCTACCACGTGAGCACACAGTGAGAAGGTGTCCGTTTGCAAGCCAAAGAGACAGCCCTCACCTGAACCCCACCATGTGCGCACCCTTGTCTCAGACTTCCAGCCTCTAAAACTGTGAGAAATAAATTTCTGTTGTTTAAGCCACCTGGACTGTGGTATTTTGTTATGGCAGACCACGCTAACCAATATGGCTTTCTGTCTGTAATCTAAAGGCCTTTAGAGATATGAAGGAACCTTTAGAGATATGAAGGAAACAATGTTTGACTAAGGATAAAGGCAATTTTGAACTTAGTGGCCAAAATGCCCACAGGTGAGGCGGGAACCAATGAACAATAAAATGACCAAATGACTGAGTCATGTGAGCCTGTTCATTGGACGCCAACTACTGCATGTGCACACCTAGATGCTCTCAGATGGTTTTGTGTTATAGGGAACATACATATTTTATTGACTCATTTCAGAAAATAAATGGAAACAGATGTTATAGCCTTCAGTGACATGATCCCCAGGAGCACAATTTATTGGGAACTCCATGGTATGGGAAGCTGTGCTCTGTGGCTCCTCCAAGTTGGGTGGGATGTATCCCTCTCCCAGCATCAACAAGAGGTCCCAATAGTAGCTTCTGGTTAAAATGCTGTGGGGAGGGAGACCTGCTTAGATTTTAGAGCAGTGCTCATAACCCAGCTCTCTGTAGTTCAATACTCCCACGTCCCTTGAATTCTTTTGATGAGGATATTAGCTCAGCCTTTTGGATAGTGGGGGCATTCTATCTCCTTGGACCATCTGCACATGGGAGGACCTGCATCCCGCGCCCAGCTAAGATGGCAAGCTCCCTGATTCCTTTGAGACTTGGGCTGTCTGACTTCGGATGCAGGGTTCTTCATCTTCAAACCTGCCATTTGAAACACTGCCCCTCAGGACTGCCTGTGTCCCCAGCCTCTGCCTCAGACAACACACCACTGTGAAGCCTGAAAGCACGCAAATCCTACCTGGCCGGGGGCACAGGTAACACAAGGGATGTGATGGGAGCCTTTAGTGTGTGTGAGTGGCAACATATACAAACACAATTCATCATGGGTTTGATTTCAACCTGCTGTTCTTTTTTCTGTTTCAGAAGAATGAAATTTTGACAAGAATGAATGAAATTTTGACAAGAGCACATGGGCGCTCTTGTCAAAATTTCAGTGATTCACAACTACAACACAACACCCCAACTATACCCCTCCACCCTCAAATTGGCAAGAATGAAAGATAGCTGCTAATTTCATGGAGGATACTAATGACTTTCATTTTCCCTCATCAAAGCTGGCTGTAGGATCTAAATTTAGGTGGTCTTCCTGTTCCCCATTTTAAGATACACACCCATTATAAGCCTTTAAATGTTTAATGCTTTGCACCTGGGTGAGAGAAAGGGCCAAGCAGTTAAGCTTCTTGCTCTCCTTCTTGTCCTTCATTTACATTTCTATGACAGCCCCATTCAATGCTAACTCTGCTCCTCACTGTAAGAATATACAGATTTGGAGATTCCCTCAAAACCTTTAAAATGTTCCCACTGCAAAATCTGATCCCTGGGGAGCTCAGCTGGGATCTCCCCACGCAGAGGGGAGAAAGGCAATGGGATTGTCTCCTAAGTCATTACCTATACCCAGGAGCTGGATACAGGCTGAGCTGGCTTTAGGTGAAATTAAATAAGAAATGTTTTTCTTCCTATCCAAGCTATTTATTCTTTCACTTTTTTTCGGGGGGCCCTTTTCTTCTCCCAAGTTCTGAGAGCCACACTCTGTGAAGTTTGCTACATTCTTGATTTTTCTGTATGTTACTTCCAAATTCATCCTGTGAGCATTTCCTGAGACACTTCCTCCCTGGTTTCCGAGAAGCCAGGTAATTAACAAAATGAAAGAAACAAAAAACACACAATATGTGCTGCCTCGAATGAATATTTGTATGGCACTGTGCGAGCTCATAGGTAGCAACCCTTGTTTGTTTTTAAAAGGACTAAAGACAGTGACTTTAACTAACGGAGTTGATCTCATGCTGAGAGCATCAGGCTACACTGGATAAGTGGTCCTTCCGATGGTTCTAAAATCATGCCATGTACTCTCTAAGGGAATGGTTCCTAACAGTATCTTCCAATTTCCAAAAGTTGAATTCTCCTTAAAAATAAAAAGAACACATACAAAGGATTTTAGGTATTTAAAAGTAGAGAGATCAGTACAATGAACCCCCATCTATTCATCCCCCTTTCAACAACTGTCACTAAAATTCTTACAGGTTTGACAAACAAATTGCCCTCATTCTAGCGGAAAGTCCTGTATTGGGTAAGACAGTATATCAATAGCTTCATATTGTCAGGACACGTTAACCTACAGGCACCGTGCTGATGTGCACACATATTTTTAAAGCTTTACTTCTTCTGGCAATTACGAAGCTCTTCTGAGATCAGGTGTGGAGGAAGCTCACCACATCTCTTCCTCTGGGAGGGTTCGACTTCACCTAATTACAGACATAAGCTGAATCTGAATTTGGGGAATTAATCAGTAGCAGGTTATGCAATACCAATTAAAAATAACCTTTGAAAATACAAGATACCTAGATGTAAAACACAGAGTCCTTACATGCTAAAACTCTTAAAAATGTTTTTTTTTAAACACTTGTTTCAATCCTCATTGGATTGCCTACCATTTGGAAAGTACGGGCAAGTATTCTATCACCGAGGATGAGTCTTTATTGAAGAGTGGCGGCTGTCGGGCTCAGGAACAGACTGCCTCAGTGTCACACAGAAACAAAGGCAGTCACACCATAAATGTGTGGCATGTTGTAATACTGCCTATAATATTTCTTACAAGACTTTACGTATATATTTACACACGCATCCTTACATATGCATATACACATGTATATATTTAAAACTCATGCAGTCCTGAACTTCACATTGCATGACTCACTTTCTGAACTCAGTAAGTCCCTCTTCCCAAGATTCCCATGCTGATTCACCGTGAAGCCTTGCTCATATGATTACCATCATTTCATGCACAGCCTGCTTTCCAGGAAGATTGCTGCAGCCCTGGGCGAGGCCCTGTCCAGATTGAAAGAGAAATCTGATGTGTCTTCCTGCAGCCAGTCTTACCCGTTCCCTCCTGGCCTTCACACAGTACTATATTACCATTTCCAGCCAGATCTATTTGCTGGAAACCATGTCAGATCATATAAAATGTACCTTGAGTCCCTTTCACGTCTCTCTGCTGCTTATAGAATAAGTACACATTCATCAAATTGGCACGTGAGACCCCATGCAAACAGTGTCTCAAATAATAATAGCTACGATAATATCCTACATAGTATAGTGTAATATTTAACTTGTGTTTAATAGTTAACTATAGACTTACATAATTATGTAGTTAGTATATATGGTCAATAATATGAGAAGACACGATCTATCTGAAGGAAGTATTATATTACCATTTTACAGAGGGGAAAACTGAGGCCGAAAGTGATTGGGTAGCTTTCCCAAGGTCACCTAGCTATTAAGTGACAGGATTGGGAGTTGGACCCAGGCAGCCTGGCTCTGGAGTCTGTGCCTCTCACCACTCTGTCCCCTGCCTGACCTCCCTTCTAAGTGCCTCCATCCCCAACCCATCCACATTCTAATGATTCCCTCCAGGCACACTGTACTTCTTTGCTGGCATCACTTCCCCTACCTGGAAAACGCATCCATCTCTAGCTAGTGAAAGTTCTTTCTGCAGACCACCCAAGACCTAAGTTAACATCATTCCCTCCACATGGTGGGTGCCCACGCCTCCTTTACAGTCTTATCTTGTTCTGTCTTGTGTAGCTGGCTGTCAGCTGCACCTGTCTGAATGCCCTGCAGACCTCACGTTCTTTAGATTAGGGTGCCAGGCTTGTTCTTTATCATCTGGGGGTTGGCACAGAGCTCCCAATCACCCTGTCACTGAGTTTAATGATACAAATGTGAGGAAATACAGAGGCATCACACACTGCAATGCTGGGTAAAAGTTTTCTCTACAAGAGGCAAACATATGCTTTAAAATGACAACAATAGTGAGGACTGCATGGAGTCCTTGCAGATGATGTCTGGCCTTTCCCCATGCCCCCTGTTTTTCCTACAAGCGGGGGCAGGGAAGAGAAGAGAGGAAGGGCAGCATGCTCTCTGCAGCCACAGCCATCCTGGCTTGCAGGATTACATGAAAGAGATGAGCCCAGCAGTCTGTCAAGGAAGCAAGGAGGTCCCACACTCAATGGCTAGCGAGAAGAAAAGAGAAAACCAGCCATCCCCACCTTTGGCCTCCTCTAAATTGCCACCATCCCAAACCACTCCCACACTTTCTCCTCCCCACCCTGTGAAGACAGAAGCGGCCAGCAGCGTGCTTCAACAGTCAGCCTTCCTGGACTCTGTCTTTAACTCACTTAAGATCGTCATTTTCCTATTAACTCTCCGTGCCAAGAAGTCCTATCGCAGCAGTGTGGGTTTAGGATGTCACAGCAGGACCCCTTGTTACTCAATTTCACTGGGTCTTCAGTTTTCCTACTTTGTTTAAATGGAATGCTTTTCTCCAGGAAAAAAAAAGGAGGGGAGGAAGAGAAGGAGAGAGAGAGGGGCAGGGAGGGAGAAGAAAGGAAGAAGGAGGAAAGGAAGTTAGTTTGCAAAGCTAGATTGTAGACCAGGAGGGAAGTCCTTCATATGTGGCAAGAATGAATAAAATATTTGTAAACTCTTGAGAGACTGGCAAGGGAAAGTGTTTTCTCCACAGAGAAGAGGAGGCACCAGGAGAGGCATTTCCAGAACTAATGGACCACGTGTCCACGGGTCCCCTTCACCACGTATTTCATCCAGCAGGTCGATCTGATGCGACAGGCAGGGTGCATCTCCAGGAAGCAACTCCCTGATAAATAAAGGTGGCTTTGAGTTGGATGTTTCCATACAAGGAAAAAACTGTGGCACATGCTCTTACCACTCAGACTTTGTCTCTACAAGTTTAGATTCCTGGGAAATGACACAGGGAAGGGTGAGTAGGAAAAAGAACACCCGTCGGCTTCTCATGGAAACATCTGTTCTGCTGGAAGTGTTCCCGGAGCTGAAGGTGAGCTGTTGAGACTCCAGGCACTAAAGCTTTAGCAGAAGCATTTATCTGCTCAGCCTCTCCCAGGCCCTGCCCTTCAGGGATGACCTGCTGGAGCACAGGCAGAGATCTGAACCTCCTCCTCAGTAGGAAGCAGAGATGCAAAAGCAACAAATGTGAGTTGGAGCTGCAGGGTCTGGGAGCTCTGGGGGCCTCTTCCCCAGCGTCTGTTCTGGGCTAGTGGGTCCCTGAGAGGCCTTCTTAGGGAACACCCTCAGCACTACCCATATATTACAGAACCTCACCTTCCTCTAATGCGGAGAAAATTCATTTTCCCACTAATGAGATCAGTATGTGTAGGACTATATGGTAGCTTTCTGACGTTATGAGAAAAGTGATCAAATTATCATGAAATTGGTAAACTTTATACATGAAAAATCTCAAGTCAATTCTGAAGCCAAATGCTGTTTTCCAACTACTGTTAGAAGTTTAAATTAATCCCAACGGGTTTTCCAAAGTGTATTACATGATGCTAGTCTGTTTGGGTATTGCTCTGGAAGAGAAGCTTTCCTTACCATGCACAAGGCCTAATTTGCTATCTTCCACCATGTGAGAAATATGCTTGGGGAGAAACAGAAATGAAGTTTTAAAAAACTCACTCTGTATTTTTATGAAGTAGAAAAAGACAGAGGCTAAAAAGAGAAGACAAAGAGAGGAGGTTTTTTGTAAACCCTCTAATAAGGCGGGATGAAACCCTTTTCAGGGTCTATTATGTGCTAGGTGCTTTTTGACTCATAGAAACTCTCAATAGTACCTAGCATTAGAAGTAGTATCATTCCCATTTTACAGATGAGGCAACTGAGGCTCAGAGCACTGCAAGAATCATCCAAAAGCGAGTCTAGTATGTGACTAAGTAGAGTTGCACACCGAGGTAC
The DNA here is from genome assembly GCF_000951035.1 of Colobus angolensis palliatus. Taxonomy (NCBI): domain Eukaryota; kingdom Metazoa; phylum Chordata; class Mammalia; order Primates; family Cercopithecidae; genus Colobus; species Colobus angolensis. The sequence continues at coordinate 13,887,889 of NW_012119598.1, read as the reverse complement.
TTCTAGCTGCAATGCCTGGGCTCTTTCCACTGTGCCATACTGCCCTTCTTATAAAGGGCCCTGGGCCAGGCACAGTGGCTCACACCTGTAATCCCAGCACTTTGGAAGGCTGAGGCGGGCGGATCACGAGATCAGGAGTTTGAGACCAGCTTGGCAAACATGGTGAAACCCCGTGTCTAATAAAAATACAAAAAGTAGCCGGGTGTGGTGGCACACACCTGTAGTCTCAGCTACTTGGGAGGCTGAGGCAGGAGAATTGCTTGAACCCGGGAGGGGGAGGTTGCAGTGAGCCGAGATCGTGCCACTACACTCCAGCCTGGGTGACAGAGCAAGACTCCGTCTCAAAAAAAAAAAAAGAAAGGAAAAAGGGCCCTGGTTGGGCAAGCTTCAGAGCAATGAAATCACAGAGGAGCTTCACAAGGATGTTACCTGATAAGCCAGCGGGACTTGGGTAAAACTCCCAGGCAAGCGGCTTCTTGATTCCTTGCTTCCCTGAGGCCAGTACAGTTCTGACCTTTCTGAGGATGTGAAGGGAGTCCAAGCATAACTGGGGAACAGGTGCCACCTTCACATACATCCATGAAGCCTGGGTGCTTCTGGATGTATGTGAAGAATGGTGCATGTTCAAGCTAGGTGCTTCTGGCAGGAACGATGGAGGAGGCAGAAGACCCGTCCACACATTCAGCTTACATTCCATTTCTATTTTAGAAACGTTTAAAATATTTCTAGGAAGCTTTAATTCATCAGTAGAAACAGACCAAGTGTTGAATTTCTTATTTGATTCCATCTAGCTTCTAGGACCAGCACTGAGCACTAAATATTGGTTTAAGGAGGAGAATAATGTGAGATTCTGTGTGCAACATGAATATTTAAAATTATCCTCCGGCTTGTAAAAATCAAGAGTTGAGTGGAGAGGGTATGGTTGCATTAATTTATTTGAGACATCTGTTGCATGCTTAGCACATGCAGAGCTCTGTGTTAGGTGGGATATAAGTGTAGGAAAGGAGATGGCTAAGGAAGGAGATTACAGTTGCTGGGGGATGATGGATGGATATGGCGCTACCATCACTGATGAACATAATGGAGAGAGAAAGTGATGTGATCTGTGTGGGCTAAAATTATAAGGTGAATTACTGCAAATTATGTTACATGCCATTTTAAAAGCCTGTGTCAGTGGGATTTAAAATATACACACATTCACATATATCCCAGCTCCTTGACCAGAGACCACATTTTTTGTGAAACTTACAGTGTGTATTAACTGGTTACACAACAGGTACAAAATAAAAACTTGTTTGATTGAATTAAGCAGGACAGATGGTGACGGGAATTCAAATTTTTGCCCTTTACAAACCAAGGATGTATTTTAATTTGACATTTCATGCCCTTTATTAATAGTCCTCTGAGATTATTCATAGATATCCATTTCCCAAACAAATCCACATGACATCAATACTGAAAAAGAGCCCAGGTTTCAAAAAATGACCAGATATGACATACAATGAAAAGGATATCAACTGAAACCAAACCCTAAACTCACTAAACATGGCATCTTGCCTAGGTCAAGTCTGCAGAAAGTAAACCAAGTGGTCTCTTGTCTTTACTGCTACAAATAACCAGTGACTTTTAATTTAAAGGGGAATCCAAGAGACTGGGAAAAGAGGCAGGTTTCCAAAGAAAAGTGTCAGCGGTTCTGAAACAACATGGTGGCTGACTTCTTCCCATGGGACACCTTGTCCTTGGCATTTCTGGGCTTCAGGGTTCTGCAGATCTAGGGCTCGGTCTGAGTGACTAAGCCAGCTCAGACCTCACTCAGGTTTTGAAGAAACCAAGAAGCTATTGAGCACCTCACTTCAATAGGCAAGCTCTGACACTTTAAAAAGTGAAAATAACATGTCTACATATCAAGCCTTACCACCTACTAGCAGTGTCACCTGGGACAAGTAATTTAATCTATATGCCTCATTTCCTCATCTGACGATAAGGATAGTAATACCGTCATGTACTTCACAGGGTATTGTGAAGATGAAATGAGATCACTCATATAGAAGGCTCAAAAATTTCTCACCATTATTATTCTTTCTCCAGCAGTTACTTTTCCATTTAGTCATTAAACTTAATAATTTAATATTCTTTAAATTGCAAAATATTACACACTTACAAAATGTATATAGCAAGTGGATGTATGTTTATTTAAAAGGCTATACCTCTGTATCTATCACCTGGAAATAAGAAATAGAACCCTGCCAGTTCCCCAGAAGAGTCTCACACAGCCCCTCCCCACCAATTTCCTCCATGCTCCCTAAAAGGAAACACTGCTATGTCTTCTAAAATACTTTAATATTTTTTCAAGGCAGCCTTAAATGATTTAATGCATGGGCATGGTAAGTGCTCAACAAATGTTGGCTACTTTTTAAAAAAGATAATATAAGGTACACTCAAGAAGTTTACCACCTCCGCATTTGACATTGCTCTCACTTCATAATTGCACATACATGCAATGCTTCTCACTTTCAGCTACAAAATAAATATGTCTCAGGGCATAAGCAGTTTGCATTTATCACTCTGCATATGGCTGTGGGACTTCACACCATGCTGGATTTGTAATGCTGGCTTTTGTTAATTGAATGCATGTTCCTCCAATTTCAGTTCAGTTAACTGCCTATTGTTAGCCTCCTCAATAGTGTCCATGAGGACTGGAGCCATAATGATTGCATCTTGTTGACTGAATTCATCTAGAACTTTTACAGAAAAACCAGATAGTTCTAGTACAATTGTGGAAGAAAAAAGTGGAGAACTAGTGTGTCAAAAGTCAGTCTGCAGCACACTAAGCATCCCAGGGCCACTTGGTCACATACCATGGCCAATCCCTGTCACACCAGCACATCTTTCTCTAGTCATCTGAAGCAGAAGATTGACAGCTTAGTTGAGAAATCCCCTGTGCACCTACTGTTCTGTCACCGGGCTTGGTGAACCTTTTTAGAAGAAATGGGTTCTCATCTCTTAGGCTTAACTCTGAATTCATCTGGAGCTGCGGTGGACAGTTCTGTGTCAGCGCAGACACAACCACACTGAAAGCACCCCTTCTCAAGCATGCAGTGCTCACATGCATTTTTCCATTATCTGCCCCAAGCCCTTTACACAGCCTAAGTGGAGCCTGGAAACCCATGGGTTTAAAGCCATGAGGATGGGAGCTCCGACTGTGGCAACCTTAGTAACTAAACACATTTTGATGGTGGCTTTTCTTCCTCCCTGACTTTGCCTCACTCCTGTTTCCTGAGACTACCTCCCAAAAAAACTACCTGCATACAAACCTTCATCTCAGGCTCTGTTTTCAGGCCAATGCCAAGTAAGACAGGGGTAGAAGGGAGAAGAAGGTGTAGTTTCAAAAGGAACCTCTTTGGGAGGCAGAATCAAGTGCAATGAAGACTGATAACCTGCTAGAGAGAGAGAGAGAGAGAAAGGGAGAGAGAGAAAGGGAGAGAGAGTGTGTGTATGTGTTGAAGGTTTGAGAGAGGGGGTTTTTCTCCGTTCTCCCTGAACATACTGTGTAGCCGTAGGTTGGTCATTTTATGTTGAGTCAGATTGTAGTAAAATAAGAGATGTACAAGTCTTCAACCAAACAGTTCTCTGGCAGCGTAAAAATAATTCTGGGCTGAGCCTGTCCCAAGTCATTATAGCATTTAACTTTAAGGACAGAAAGAGAAACAAACCCATGTTAAGATCTCACACAGTTCTTTTATCTATAAAATGAGGGCATTGGTCCCAACTTGGGAAGCAGTTTAGCCTAGTTAAATTTTCTGGCCCTGAAGTCAGACCGGTTTGAATTCCAGCTTTATACATCAGTCACTAAGTGACCTTACATAATTTTTGTAACCTCCTTAAGGCTGGTTTCTTATATGTAAAATAGGTATAAGACTAGGTCTGTGAGAATATGTATGCAGTTTACTTAGCACCATGTCTGGGATATAGTAAGTGCTCAACAAATGCGTATTTTTGTTATTGTGATGATGGTTTAGATTTATAACTTTTAAGCCAGGGCTTTTCTGTCTCAGAACTATTGACATTTTGGGCCAGATATTTCTTTGTTGTTGGGGGGCAGGTCTCTCCCATGTAGTGTAGGCTGTTGAGCCATATCCCTGGCTTCTATCTACTATTTGACAGTAGCACATCCCCTACAAGTAGTGAAAACAAGTGGTACCTCCAGATATTGGCAAATGTCTGGTGGGGCGGAGGAGTAGGTGGCAAAAATGCCCTGGATTGAGAACTGCTGAGCTAGAGAAATTATATTTTAACTCTAAATCTGTTGATTACTGATTGTTTTGAAATTTAACTTATCACATGGTATATGTGTATATTTGTTACTTTACATTTGTGCTATGTTGAAGCTCTCATCCTCTAATAGAAGAATATTTCCCTGGGGGAAAGGAGGTTTGACTCAGTGCTGCAGGTCAAGTCAGACAGGATCACCTGAGCCTGGAGAAACTATCCGTTATTCCTGAGAATGTACCAAGAATATGAGCTCTAGGGATGAACTCAGACCAGATGACTTCTCTCTCCACTCCAGAGATTTAAACTCAGAGGTCTCCAGGAAACATGGAGTTTTTAGAAACAACAACAACAAAAACCTGTATTCTTTTCTGATCTTGTGCCAACTAGTGACAGCAGCTGGAGCAGGTCTTGGCAGAGGAGAGGGAGGGAAAGTAAAGCCATCAGAGCCAGGCTGCTTCTGGGAGGCTGGGAACTGCAGGGCAGGGAAGCCATGGATGAAGCAGCACCAGCAACCTGTGTGCATTCAGCTACTTTTAGGACCAGAAATCTGCCCTGTGCATGGCTGTTAGTGAAATATTTTTGCAGACCTTTATATTTTCTTTTTGGATTTTCTTAGCATTTTATGTTTCTAAAATTACTATAGTTTTATTGCTTTTTCTCCAGTTGGAACCTGGTTTTTGATACTTGCAGGTTACCTTGCTCAATACTTTCAATATTTCTAACAACGAGCCTTACAACTTTAGTCTTAGAACTATCACAGAGTCTGCAAATAATAGTAGTTGGTTCCTTCCTTTCCAGTCCTCATAACTGTAAAGTAGTTTCCTTGATTTACTACACTGGCCAGGGCCACAGGTATGTCGGTGAGACAGAAGCCCGATTAGTTGGCAGCCTTGTCTTGTAAATGCTGAAAAGCATTAAAAATGATGCTTGCTCCCATTTTGTGTGGTTTCTGGTTTTGTTTTTATTGTTATCAGGACCCTTTGTGAAGATAAGGAATCTCCCTTTCTACTTCTGTCATGTTGGTTGTTAATCATGAGCAGGTGCTAAATTCTGTAATATAATTTTTTCTGTGTCTACTGAAATGATCATATCTATGTTCTCTTTTGTTGATGTGAATTATTAATCGAGTCTAATGGAATGAGGTAGGGCACGTCCCTTGCTTTTCCTTTCTTTGGAAGAGATTGGTTGAAATTTTAATGATCTGTTTCTTGGAAGTCTGGTAAAACTTGTTTTAAAATCTTTGATGTATTCTCCCTTGAAAGAATTCTGTCTAATGATTCAATTTATTTAATGGTTACAGATTACTCGGATTCCTATTTCTTCTTGGATCAGTTTTGACCAGTTATCTTTTACTAGAAATTTATTTCATCCAAGTTTTTTTTTTGTTTTGTTTTGAGACAGGATCTTGCTCTGCCACTCAGGCTGGAGTGCAGTGGCATGATCATAGCTTGCTGCACCCTGAAACTCTTGGACTCAAGTGATCCTCACACTTCAGGGCACTTCATATGCAGATGATTGAAACTGGACCCCTTCCTTACACCATATACAAAAGTTAAATCAAGATGGATTAAAGACTTAAATGTAAAATCCAAGACCATAAAAACCCAGGAAGGCAACCTAGGTAATACCATTCTCGATACACGAATGGGCAAAGATTTCATGAAGAAGATATCAAAAACAATTGCAACACATGTAAAAACTGACAAATGGGATCTAATTATACTTAAGAGCTTCTGCACAGCAAAAGAAACTATCAACAGAATGAACAGACAACCTACAGAATGGGAGAATATTTTTGCAACTATGCATCTGACAAAAGTCTAATATATAGCATCTAAAGAAACTTCAATTTACAAGATTAAAAAACCCCATTAAAAAGTGGACAAAGGACATGAAAAGACACTTCAAAAAATGACAAGTGGCCAACTATTTTTTATATGAAAAAAGTTCAACATCACTGATCATTAGAGAAATGCAAATCAAAAGCACAATGAGATACCATCTCACACCAGTCAGACTAACTATCATTACAAAGTCAAAAAATACCAGACGCTGGTGTGGTTGCGGAGAAAATGAAACACTTATACACTGCTGGTGGGAATGTAAATTATTTAATAGTTCAACCATTGTGGGAGACAGTGTGGCAATTCCTCAAAGACCTAAAAGCAGAACTACCATTTGACTCAATCCTATTAGTGGGTGTATACCCAAAGGAATTTAAATCATTTTATTATAAAGACATATGTACATGTATGTTCACTGCAGCACTATTCACAATAGCAAAGACATGGAATCAACCTAAAAGCTCATCAATGATAGACTGGATAAAAAACGTGGTACATATATACCATGGAATACTATGCAGCCACAAAAAAAGAAAGAGATCATGTCTTTTGCAGGAACATGGATGAAAGTGGAGGCCGTTATCCTTAGCAAACTAATGCAGGAACTGAAAACCAAATACTGCATGTTTTCACTTATAAGTGGGAGCTAAATGATGAGAATACATGGAC
>NW_012119598.1:13851088-13881054 GCF_000951035.1 Colobus angolensis palliatus | reverse complement strand
AAGACCTAAAAGCAGAACTACCATTTGACTCAATCCTATTAGTGGGTGTATACCCAAAGGAATTTAAATCATTTTATTATAAAGACATATGTACATGTATGTTCACTGCAGCACTATTCACAATAGCAAAGACATGGAATCAACCTAAAAGCTCATCAATGATAGACTGGATAAAAAACATGTGGTACATATATACCATGGAATACTATGCAGCCACAAAAAAAGAAAGAGATCATGTCTTTTGCAGGAACATGGATGAAAGTGGAGGCTGTTATCCTTAGCAAACTAATGCAGGAACTGAAAACCAAATACTGCATGTTTTCACTTATAAGTGGGAGCTAAATGATGAGAATACATGGACACATAGAGGGGAGCAGCACACACTAGGGCCTATTGGAGGGTGAAGGATGGGAACGGGAAGAGGATCAGGAAAAGTAATAGGTACTAGGCTTAATACCTGGGTGATGAAATAATCTGTACAAAGAACCCCCATGACACAAGTTTACCTATATAACAAATCTGTACATATACCCTGAACTTAACAGTTAAAAAAAAGGAAGGCACTTTGTAAATATCCCAGAGCTAAAAAAGAAAATCATAGGGAAATATTGCAGGAAGAAAAGAAAAACTATTAAACACTTCTGGAAGGAAAAAACCATGCAAGAATAGAACTGAAATGAGACAATTATTAGCTCTGTAGAGAATATCATTACATAGGTACAGTGATGTGAACACTCACTATTGATTTAACTATACACCTATATTGAGAGGATGGGGGAAGGAACACAGAGAGTTGGAGTAAGAGTCTAACTTAAGAGTAGGAAGTAAACATCTCAAATTAATAACTGAGGTTGTAACATTATAAGATCTAATTTAGAAATCTAAAAAGAGTTAAAATTGGTTTCCTTTGAGCAATAGGACTAAAATAATGAGGTGTGCAACAGGGAATGGCTGTTTTCATTGTAAGATTTTCTCTACTATTTGATATTATAAAACACATACATATTTTAACTTGACAGAATTTAAAATAACAGATGCAAATAACCAGAAGACACTATGCAAATTCAAGCATTGCAATAATAAAATAAATGGAGTTCCAAATAAAGTTTCAACAATAAGATACAAATTTTTACTTAAATTGGAAATTTAAAAAAATTTGAATATCCACTACTAAAGAGATCATTGTGGTATGCACACTTTGAGTTTAAATAATCTATCTATATGGCAATATGGTAATTTGTACAAAGAGATAGTCAAATATCTACTTCCTTTGACACAGTAATTTCATTTTATCCTATGGATATAACAAAAATGTACATTAATACTAATGCAGCGTAACTGAAGGTCTATGTTCTTATCTGAATTGTGGGTATTCTTATGTAAATTGTGGTATATCCATTCAAAGGACTATTCTCCAGTCATTAAAATGAGAATTCCTGAATATTATAGAAAAGACTTAAAATATAAAGAGAGAGAGAGAAAAGGGGGGGAAAAAAAAAAACAAAAAACCCCAGGACACAAACTCTGCAGGAAAAACAGAATTTCAGTTTCCAGCCATGATATAGTAGCCAGATGCGACCTTCGACTATAAAATAGTAGGATTCTGGACAAAACTTAAAAACCAACTATTTTTAGATAGTTCAGACATGCAGAGCAGTTCTGTGAGACATAAGAAAAGAAAACAAATGAAGTGAGCCCTATGATCTCTCCAGTTTTCTGTCTGGAGACACTTTCCAGTCTGTGGTACAGGAACGGGAATACCAAAGAGCTTAGCAGTCCTACTGAGTTGAAGAGATGGAGGTTGTACTTCACAAGGAGACCAAGGTAACTGGAACATAAGAACCGGAGTACTCAGAGTACTAGAGAGGAGAGAGCTGCACAGAGCAGAACTACAGAAATCCTTCTAAGTTTTTAGCTGCGATTCAAAACTGTTGAGCACATCATAACCTTTGGGGAAAGAAAAACTACCAGAAAGCTGAAGTCATTCAAATTCTGACCCTTGAAAGTGAAGAAAACTCAGTGAATACCTGCAGCATTCTGCACAGACCCCAGAATGCCTTAATAGAAGGGTTACTCTACGCAGAGGAAAAGCTACCTTATATGCATCCAAAACAAACTTAAAAGCAAGCTTTGGAGGGATCATGCAAATTACTGCTAGACAGAACAAAACTTAATACTCTGTACAGAACCAAAATAAATGCTTGGTACGAAATAAAAAACTACAAGATACACAGAAAAACAAGAAAACATGAACCATAACCAGGAAAAAATATCAGTCCATAGAAACAGATGGAGAAATAACAGGGATAATGAAATTTGCAAATGGAGACTTAAAAACAGCTGTTTTATTTATGTCCAAGGATTTAAAATATGAACATAAGAGAAACTGAGAGAAGCTTAAGATATTAAAAAACCAACAAAGATATATAGAACTGAAAAATACTATATCTAAATTAAAAATTTCCCTGGATGAGATTAACAGATTAGACAACATAAGAGAAAAGATCAGTGAACTTGAAGACACAAGACTAGAAACTTTCCAAACTGAAACACACACACACACACACACACATACACACACACTGAAAAAATTGAACAGAGGTTAAATGATCTCTGAAACAATATGAGTGGTCAAAACATACATACAATTTTTGTTCCAAAAGAAAAGGAGACACAGGGAGGAGCAGAAAACTTTTGTAAAAATAATAGTTAAAATTAAAAAATTTGATAAAAATTATTAAGTATAAATCTACATATTCAAAAAGCATAACAAACCTAAGGCAGGATAAATATAAAAAAAGACACCAATGCATATCTTAATCAAACTATTCCAGATTAGTGATAAGAAGAAAATTTTAAGAGTAGTCAGAGAGAAATAATATTAGATACAGCTGAAAAAAGATAAGAATTATCTTTGACTTCTTATTAGAAATAATGTAATCCAGAAGGCAATGAATGAATAAGTTTATATTATAGAAAAAAACACATCACCTGTAATTCTATACTTAGAGAAAATTCCCACAAAATTAAGGTAAAATCAAGAACTTTTCAGATAAACAGAAGTTATAACAATTTATCATTAGTAGGTCTGCACTATAAGACATATTAGAGGAAGTTTTTTAGGGCTGAAGAAAATAATATGAGATGAAACTCAGATTTACATAAAAATAAAAAGCAGGATGGAAAAAATACCTTTTACTCAGTTTTAAATTTATTTAGAAGATAATTAGCTGTTTAAAAAAGTAATAATGCGTTGTGAGGTTTACATGTTGAAATAAAGTATATTTCCACAATAGCACAAGGAGTGAGGAGAAAATGGAGGTTTACTGTTTTAAGGCACTGATATTACACATACAGTAGTATAATATTATCTGAAGGTAGACTACGATAAAATTAAGATGAATATAGTAAATCCCTGAGCAATCAATAAAATAACAAAACAATAGAGCTACTAAGCAAACAGAGCACATAAAATGTCTTTAAAAAACTAAAACTAAAACTAAATTCAAAAGATGGCAAAACAGAGGAAAGGAAAAAAGAACAGATCAGACAAATAGAAAATAAGTAGCAAGAATGGTAGATTAAATCCAACCATATTGATAAATGCACAAAAATAAAATCCTGATCACTATATGCCATCTACTGGAAACCAAACATAATTTAAATGTAAAGACATAGATTTGTTAAAAGTGAAAGATTGGAATAAAGATATACTATTTAGACACTAACAGGAGACACCTGGAATGCTATATTAATGTCAGATAAAATAACTTGCATGACAAGAAACAGTTCCAAATATAAAGAATATCATTACATAACAATATAAGTCAATTTTTAAAGACAATATATATAATAATGGTAAACACCAGAATTTGAAAATGCATTAATCAAAAATTAACAGTATGAAAGGAGGAAAAAACAAAGTCCATAATTATACTGAGAAATTTTCAGTATTTTCTAGAAAGGTAGACAAAAACACAGTAATGACATGGAAAACTTGAAGAACACTTTAAACCAGCTTGATCTAATTGTCATTTATCAGATACTTTACCCCAAACTACAACATACACATTCTTTTTAAGGACACATAAAATATTCACCAAGTTATTCTATACACTGGGTCATAAAAAAGTCTCATTAAATTTAAAATGGCTCCAATTATATGGAATATGTTCTATGACTACAATGAAATTAAATTAGAAATCAAAACCAAAAATATTTGAAAAATAGCTATATATTACAAAATTAAACACTAGCATTACATAATCAACGAGTCCAAGAAGAAGCCATAAAAGAAACTAGAAAATATTCAGAAGTGGATGATAATGAAAATGTAAACTACCAAATTTACAAGATGCAACTGAAGCAGTGCTTTAAGTGAAAATCTGAAAACCTTAAATCCTTTTGTAATATAAGAAAATCAATGATATCAACATCCCATTTTAAAGAAATGGAAGAGGCAAAATCAAATTGAATGGCAATAGAGGAAAAGGATATAATAAAGACTGGAAATCAATGAGAAAGGAAATGAACAAACACTAAAAAGAAAAATGAATGAAACTAAAGGCTGTGTCTTTGAAAAGATGAGAAAAAGTGATAACCTCTAGGAAAACTGATCATGAATAAAAGATAATTTTAAAAATTATGAATATCAGGAATGGAAGAAGATCTAAGGGACATCACTACAGATACTATAGATAGTAAAAGGATAATAATGGAATATTGTGAACAACCTTTGGTTAGTAAACTCAACAGCTAACATGAGATGATGAAATGGTTTGAAAGACATAAATTATCAAAAGTAACACAAGAAGAAAGAAAGCAAATAGTTCTATATCTATTAAAGATAATGACTTTGAAATTGAATCCCTTCCCACAAAGAATACTCCAGGTACAGATACCTTCTTTGCTGAATTCTGCATTAAAGAATAAATAATAACAAATTTACACAAACTTATTTAGATAAAAAGAGAAAGAGACCAAGCATGGTGGCTCACACCTATAATCCTAGCACTTTGGGAGACCAAGGTGGGAGGATCCCTTCAGCCCAAGAGTTCGAGCCCAGCCCTAGCAACATAGCGACCCTATCTCTACCAAAAACTTAAAAAATTAGCCAGGCATGGTTGCACGTGCCTATAATCCCAGCTACTCAGGAGACTGAGGCAGGAGGATTGCTCGAGCTTCGGAGGTCAAGGCTGCAGTGAGCTGTGAATGTACCACTGCACTCCAGCCTGGGCAACAGAGCAAGAGTCTGTCTGGAATGTGTGAGAGAGAGGGCAAGAGAGAAAGAGAGAGAGAGTGAGAGAGAGAGAGAGAGAGAGAGAAGGAAACATCTCCTAACACATTTTATAATGTCAACTTTCCTCTGATAACAAAACCTAACAAAACATTGCAAGAAAACTACAGGCCATTATCTCTCATGAACATAAACATGAAAATCTTTAACAAAATATTCTCAAATTTAATCCAGCAACATATAAAGCAAGTATAATACAGTATAACCCAAAATATTTAAACCAACTGATGTTTATCTCAGTCATGCAAGGTTGGTGAAACATTCAAAAGGCATTGAATTGCAATTCATCTTTTTAATAGATATAAAGAGAAAAATCATCTGATTATCCCAAAAGATGAAAAAAAATTGGACAATATTCAACATCCATTCATGATTTTTAAAGAAAACTAGAGATGAAAAAAATTCCTTAACTTAATAAAGGCAGTCTGGGCAACAAAGTGAGACCCCATCTCTACAAAAAATAAAATAATTAGCCAGGCATGGTGGCACATGCCTGTAGTCCCAGCTACTCAGGAGGCTGAGGTGGGAGGATTGCTTGAGCCTGGAGGTCAAGGCTGCAGTGAGCTATGATTGCACCATTGCCCTCCAGCCCAGGTGACAGAGCAATACCTTGTTTTTTAAGAAATAAAAGAACAAAAATAAACAAAGGGCACCTGCAAATAACCTGTAGCTAATATCATACTTAATGATGAAAGACTGAACAACTCTCCTCTAAGAACAGCAACAGGGCAAGGATGTCCTCACTCACTACTTCTATTTAACACTGTGCTGTATCATAAAATGCTCTTAAAACTATCCTGGGTAGCCAGCACAATCAAGCAATATAAAATAAATGATCAAAGGAATCCAGATTTAAAGGAAGAAATAAATATTTATTTGCAGGCAATATGATTGTTTATATAGAATATCCTAAAAGCAACATCAATAAAAAAGGAAAATAACTTTTATCTGAGGAATGTGAGAACTTTTAAATTATCAGACCATAGAAACGTTAAAATGAGACAGCAATCATGTCCTACTTCCTCCTTTAACTACATACTCATCCTTAAAACTGTTTGTTATTGCCACAAGTAGTTATAAATTAACTTACTAATGCTGCACCAGACACTATAACTCACACCCTGTAGCTTAACAACAGATAGTCAATCACTGATCAATGTTATTTCTGTAAACCAATGAGAATTCCTGATAAACAACTTTATATCAGCCCACTCCCCATTTCCCCTTGTATTCTTTAAAAATCCACTTGTAACTGCTGCTAATGGAGTCTATATTCAGAGCAACTTGAATCTATGCTCCTGGTTGCAATCCTCAAGCTTGGTCCAAATAAACTTTCTACTTATATTAATTTTGTCTCAGCTTTTTCCTTTAATTGGGTATAAGTGCTTCCCTGAGTTCTGTGAGTCCTTCTGGAGAATTACTAAGCCAAAGGTAGAAACCTTAGATTTGTAGGCAGTCAGTCAGAAGCATGGGTGGTCGGCGTACTACTTGTGGCCAGCATGTTTAGTAAGGGCAGTCGTGTTAGGGACCACAACCATTTCCCACAACTTGTGGGGTTTGCGCTAACTGGATGGTTAGTGTCAGAATTGAACTGCTGTATACTCAATGCCAGAAGTGTTGAAACAGAATTAAAGAGGGAAAAACACTTTTTGGAACTGCGGCGTGTGTATCTCCATTTAATAGTATACTTCCCCCCACCCCCACCCCTGCCCCACACACACCAGAGACAGTGTCTCACTCTGTCACCCAGGGTGGAATGCAGTGGCATAATCATGGCTCGCTGTAGCCTCAACCCTCTGGGCACAAGTGATCCCCCCATCTCAGTCACCAGAGTAGTTGGGACTACAGGTGTGCACCACCACGCTCAGCTAATTTTTAAAATTTTTTTGTAGAGACAAGGTCTCCCTATGTTGTCCAAGGCTAGTCTCAAACTCCTGGGCTCAAGCTATCTTCCCTCCTTGGCCTCTCTAAGTGGTTGAATTACAGGTGTGAGCGGCATGCTGGCCCAACAGTCATTCTCAAGGAGAGGTGAAGTGTTGAGAATTACTGCCACATTTACCTACCAGACCATGCTCAGGATCCTCTTGCACACACATGACTGTGGTGATGGAAAAAGGACAGAGGATAATGTACTAAGAGTAGATTAGTTTATAAGCAGTTCAAATGCTCTCCAAAATCATATTCCAGCACACAACTTTAAGATTCTCATACAACAAAAACCTGTTAATTTGAATGATATTAATTTGAAATTTATAGAATATAGGTAAGATTCAGGCTTTGCTTTATCTTTGCATAGCCAATACCTTTTTATAGTGGAAGAAAAATGGTAAGATCCTTCTTAGGGAGAATATTTAAGGAACAAAATTACTTTCTGAAGTGGACATAATCTATCACATACAACTAATACTTATGCTAATTCTAAATTGGCCTTATATATTCAATGAGATCTCCTAGACAACAATGAGAATGAAAGGCTATATTAATTAAGAATTTTATAAGTTAATGGAATAAAACTTGATCTATTTGAAAAATATAATTGAAAGTAAAATTCAGACTCTTTTAAAAAAACTAAATTTAGTGGCTTTTTTCAAGTAATCTGAATTAGTAAAGTTTGATGAATTAGGCTAAGTTGTTGTCACATATCATTAACATACTGGCAAGGTCCCTGTCATATTTCTCGCAAACAAGGAGTTCAAATGTTTCCTGTTCAGTCACCATGTGTACCCCTCAACACACACAGGTATGATCTTGCATATATATTTCACCAGATTACATAAAACATTTGCCTTAAGAAATTTTTTTTCTTTTTTATGTTTCCTATGGTGCTGAAGGAAATATTTTTTACGAAAGCAAAAGACTGGTAAGTTGTTAGAGACTACAGGAGACTCAAGAGAAAGGGAAATATTAACTAAATTCAATTTGAAGTCCTGGATAGGATCCAGGAAAGAAAATAAACTTTAATGGAAAAAATAGGTGAAATACTTTTCCAAAAAAATTTCTTTATTTTTTATTTTTTTGAGACGGAGTCTCACTCTGTCGCCCAGGCTGGAATGCAGTAGTGCGATCTCAGCCCACTGTAACTTTCATCTCCTGGGGTCAAGCGATTTTCCTGCCTCAACCTCCCGAGCAGCTGAGACTACAGGTGTGTGCCACCATGCCCAGCTAATTTTTGTATTTTTAGCAGAGATGTGGTTTCGCCATGTTGGCCGGGCTGGTTTCGACCTCCTGACCTTAAGTGATCTGCCCACCTTGGCCTCCCAAAGTGCTGGGATTACAAGCATGTGCCACTGCACCCTGCCAAAACAGGTGACATTTTAATGAATGCTGTAGTTGATAATATGGCACCAATGTTAAGATCCTGCTCTTGATCACTTTACTATGGTTTTGTCAAATGCCAACAATGGGTGTCACAAGGTATGGGGTATAAGGATCTTATAGGCTATTTTCACAACTTTTCTATAAGTTTAAAATCAGTTCAAAATTAAAAGTTCAGAACAAAGAAACACTTCTACCCCATATTAACAATTATATATACTTTTGGTTTTGGAAAAAGAAAAGCTCATCTCAAGAAACTACTACAGGTACTGGGAAATGAATGAAATTATAGTAGTCCTAAAGATTTTAACACCTGTTATTTCAAGAATAATTTCTTCTTATAAAAATAACATAATTACCATTCAAACACTACAGAAAGTATTTGCAAATTCTCACAACAATAACAAACCACAGTCAGCATTTTTTGGCAACTTTCCTGTTTTTCCTTGGAAAAGAATTCAGATACCCTATATCCTATATCCAAAGCTAGTAAAGATCTCATGCTTAGGAGTGGCCATCCCATCTCTAATTTATAATGTGCCTCCAATTATATCTACTGCTGAACACTAATATGCTTGCTAGAAAAGCAATACAATTAACAGCATGGCATTTTTTTCCAACAGGATGAAGTAATTTATTTTGCATGTTTCCAAGCCACATTTGCAACAAACGTTAATAGGTGGAAATAAGTAGAAAAATTTCTCTCTTTTGTTTTGATGGTATCATAAAACGAATTCCAATCAATTCAAGCCGAGGAAAACTAAGCCTCTTAAGTTCCAGAAACAAAGAAAATAGCGTGGGTTGGACTGCCTCACACTACAAAGAACGAAGCAAAGGTTGTGAGCTCCTTTTACAAGCTGGCTTCTTGGACCAAGGTTGGCTGGCCAGAAAGGAAGCAATGGGGGTCTGTCTGTCACATTAGAGATTATTTTTCAAGGTGTGATTTGCATATGAATAACATAATGCCACATCAACTACATTTTCAAAATAGTATACACTGCTATCACACCAGGATGTTTTGTGAGCTTTTCAAAATAAGAACAGTTTTCACTACTAATGTAGACATTTAGAAACTGGAAACAATGGCACCACTTTTTTTTCTCCCAAGGCGATTTTGGACATTCTTGAGGTTCCACACAGTCTACCTAGGTACCTAAAACAGATGTGGCAACAGCATTGGTTGCTCTGTAATGTTACCAAGCCAAAAGAAACCATACCAAAATTGACACAAAAATATGCATAATTCATAGTGGAATTGCTGTGAATGGATGGGCTATGACGTTAAATGCTAAAATTCTCCCTGCCTTTCACTTATAATTACAAAATCTTCTGTGGGGATTTACAATTTTTATTCATTGTGTTTTCGGTTCCTTGAGAGTAAGAAAATATTCCAAATTTCAGAACCACGATTTTTCATAAGGCCAATGACCTTCTCCAAAAACCCAGAAACTCCTTTACTCAGAGCCAAAGAGAGGGGTTTTAATGAGTCTCCAGGACAACTTGGTCAATGTTGAATTCTGATGATTAGTCTGAAACTTGATTGTACTTGTTTTTCCTCCAGCCCAATCAATAGTTCCTTCCATGGGGCTTGTTAGATGCTGGTTGCTAAATACTTGGCAACTCCTTTGCCCTCTGGGAAAACAAAGAAAAGTGCTATTCTAATTACAGAGGTGAAACTCTGGGTCAGTAAGCAATGCAAGTGTTTTTTAAGTTAGCCGAATTTTGACAAGCATCCTCTGGCTAGTGAGGAAAGCCTTTTCAGATAATTTTTGGGGTGTTTAGAGAATGGAGGTTCAGCAAGACCTCTTAGAAACCTAGTGATATTAACCCTTGAGCAGCAAGCATGCTGTAGGGAAATCCAGTATTCTATGTATCTGGCTTTACCCAAGGAGGCTCCCTCCATGAATAGGTGGGTCTTCCCTGAGTTAACAGCTGATTATGAGCAGCATCACTGAGACGTACCACTGAGTTTGTGACTGGCATTCTTATTGCAAAAGTTAAGCTCCTTTTTATCTTTTCAGAAATGTCTTGTCCTTTCCTACTTATTCAGATTCTGGCAACATACTTTTTGCATCTGGTCAGCCCACGTGCTGCTTGTACCAATGGTGAAATACTGCCCACTACTCAATATACTGTTTTGAGTACCATATCCACCACTTTCTGACCACATCATTCTGTGAGTTACAAAACTAGAGGTTCTTCTACATTTTTTTCAGCTATTCTTTCAATTCTTACAACACAGGTTTATTGCAAAAGTGGTAGAGGGAAATCATGTGACTCAGCTGCTCCTGCTGTTGGCTAGACTAAATCAGGTCTACTCTGGGTGTGGTCAGACCAGCAACATCCATATCTCCTGGAAGCAAACTGCTATGGTCTAAATGTGTGCCCCAAAGTTCATGTGTTGGAAACTTAATCCCTAGTGAAATGGTCTTGGGAAGTGGGGTTAATAAGAAGTGATCAGGTCATGAGGACTCTGCTCTCATGAATGGACTGATGTGAGAGTGGACTGTTACAGAAGTGAGTTCTGCCCTCTCTTGCTCTTGCCCTTACTTGCCCTTTGGCCTTTCATCATGGGCTGATACAGCATGAAGGTCCTCAAAAGATGCCAGCACCATGCTCTTGAAATTCCCAGCCTTCAGAACCACAAGTCAAATACATTTTTGTTCATTATAAAGTACTTGTTGTTGTCTGTGGTATTCTGTTATTCTGTTATAACAACATAAAATGGACTAAGACACTTATAAAAATGAAAGTTTATGAGACTATTCAAGATTTACCAAATCAGGATCTCTGGAGGGTTGGGGGAGTTGAGCCCAGGAACATCAGCTTTAACAAAATCTTTAAGAAATTCTAATGTACTGTATACTACTATCTGAGAACTAGCTTAAACAAGCTAGTCATTGAAATTGCAATCTGGAACACCTGGTCACCTCTTCTTTTTACCCTTTCCTTATTATCAGCATTATCTTAACCTCCTTAAGTAACTGAGGAGGTATAAACAGGGCACAAGCATCAATCATCTTACATTCTGCAGAATCCTTCCTCTAATTCATAGTTAAAGAAATGCTTGTTGGTTTATTAACTCAATTCCACAGAGGATTTCCTAAAGTTAATAATCACACAATTTGGTGAGGTTAATCATACTAAAACACAACCATCCAGCCAGCTCACAATTTGGAAATTTAAGAAGCCAAGAGATGGAAATACAAATACTTCCATTGCAAGGTAAGAGAGGAATAACTGAATAAATATAATGTGCAACAGTGTGGTACTCAGGTATGGAGACAGAGAATTTTAGAGGTAAGTGAGTGGAGAGCTGAAAAAAGAAATTTTTTCCTCCAGTCCTTTACTGAATGGTATGTCTTCGTGGTTTTGTGACAAACCTACTATAGGCAGACAATGTATCAAGTTTAAGGGTTGGGGTTTATAAACATGTATAAATAGTTCCCTTTTGCAAATACTAGAAAAAATCACTACAGACCCTTTTGCCTCCAATCATATTTCCCTATGACTATCCACTTCTTCATCAAACCTCAGCACAAAAATTTACAAGTTTACCTGTTTCTCAGGGTCTTTATCCCCCAAAGCTTATACTAAACTTAACATTAAATAAATTTATGTATTCTTTTGCTTGCGAATCTATCTTTTGACTGATACAGGGGCGTCAGCCAGAAACCTAGTGATGGTTGAGGACTAGATATTTTCCTCTCCTACAGTATTTGGCTTCCTCTTCTAGTTTTATTGTTATTCTTTTCCCCACCACCAGGGTTTCATAACACATTCAATATTTGCTTATTTGAATATTGTTGATTATTATGCAGTCAAGCAGACTAAAACTAGCCTTTGTTGTGACATTAAATTAACAACCCTTCCTGATTTATATCATCCATAAGGCTTACAAATTACAGAAGACTTTGACTGAGGCAGGTGCTAATTTTTAAATGTGTGTCTTGTTTGTTTCTCAATTTAAAAAACAAGCAAACAAACTATAAACAATCTTGGTAAAGAGAAAGCTGAAAAGTGTGTTTATGCATTAATATCTCTTGTTGAAACATTCAAAGTTAATGTCATTTTATTGGGTCAATGTAGTTATGTTTGGATTTTACCTAAGTTATCTTTCATGTTTATTTAGAATTCTTCAAGATTAAACACTCTTTAGAGGTAAAAGGGTATACACCCACATCCACACCCACAACCACAGAGTATCTCCACTAGGAGGGATTTTTGATGGAAAACAGGAACACTCTACCTCACAAGCAAGTTGCACCCCATGGGAATGGGATGCACCCAGTCTTAGTGACCAGAGACTTCAGTCTATTCCAGGAGATGTTCCTATTCAACACTTACTCACTGATTCACTTGACTATCATCAGTGGGCATCCACCATGTGCCAGGAATATCTAAGACTGAATAGACAGACAGCCTACCACTTGCAGTCTACTGGAGGTGACAAATGTTAGATCATCAGAAGAGGTGACATATGATGGTGAATGGAGAAAAGTTCGAGGGAAACTAAAAGGCATGATGAACAACTGTGATAATAGTGCCTGATTTAATTCAGAGAATGTCTGAGCAAGTTACATTTAGACAGAGATGGAAGGGATAACTAAGACTTTATCCAGGTGAAGACTGGGAGGTCATGTGCAGAGGCCACAGAGCTGGAAACACAGAGCATTGAGGTGGTCGTGTGGCTGGAGTGACCAAGCCAGGGAAGCAGGCAGGGCCTCATAGGCCACATCAAGGACTCTGGACTTCGTGTGTTATAAGTTAGTGAAGTGTATTAAACAGGAAATGACACGACTATGTTTTTGCTTTCATACCATTACCATAGCTACAGGGCAGAGACTTGATTGCAGGTTGCCCACGTGGATGTAGGGAGATGATAGGAGGCTGTTGTGATGGCCCAGGCAAGAGACCTTAGTGGATAGCCTAGGAAGGAGTCACTGGAATTAGAAAAAAGTGAACACATCCCAGAAATAATGAAGAGCTATGATCAGCGGGATTTAGAGACTGACTGGATGTGAGAGGTGCTAGACAGGGAGGCATTCAGAATTACTGTTTTCATCCTGAGTGAAAGAGTGGACATTAGGCCATTCATGGAGGAAGGAGACACAGAAGGTGGATCAGGTCTGGGAAGTGAATGATGAGTTTAGTTTTGGCCATCTTGAATCCGAGGTCCTCACAACACAGACTGGGGATATCAAGCAGGGGTTTGGTGCTTAGAAGGAAATCCAGCTGGAAACATAAACTTGGGTTGTATCAGCGGGTAGATGACACTCGAAGCCAAGTGTGTGATGAAAAGCCTCAAAAGAGGGAGTCCCAAAGAGAAGGCCTACAAAGAAATCAACAGGAATGTAACAGGTAGAGATTGGGCAGAGGTGGAAGAGTAGCTAGGGAGAGAGAGGGAAAAACAGGAAGGCACAGTGAACCAGAAGCCAAGAGAAGAGGGCCCTGAATAGGAAGGACTGTTCAACTGAGTAAACATCTCTGGGATGCTAAGTAAGAGGAAATCTTTCAAGTAGCAACATGGAGGGTGTGGACCTTACAAGGGCAGTTTCAGTAAAGCAGTGAGCAACTTGAGAAGTTCCATGATGAGAGGTGAAACTACTAGTAGCCAGAGGAAAATATAAAGTCAAAGGAGAGTTGTTTTGACTGAGTAGAGGAAGGATCCAGTAATAAATGAAAACTGAGATCCATAAGAGAGAGGAGAGGACATGGGATTCTGAGTAGGTGGGAGAACAGGACACACGTTGATCTTTAAAAAGTAGAGGGACATTTCTTCTATTGCAACAGGAGGAGCAACCCAGAGAAAAGGTAGATTGGACGGTGGGAAGTTGGGGCATTCCTGTCTAAGGGCTGCTGTTTTCTATATTAGGCTCCTAAGGCAAAGATCACATAGTGGGGATGGGAGTAGGAAATTGAAAATGAAAAGGGAGGAGATCTGGGGATCCTAGAGGAGGAATAAGTCTCCGGGGACAAAGGGAAAATGAATGTTCTAGAGAAACACAGTAGGATGGCTAAAGTGGTATGGGGGCCTCACTGAGGCTGCCAAGTTAGCAGTAGGGCAATGTGCCATGGTTGAATGGGAATCTGGTTATTAACTACTCAGTGCCAGGCTAGATGGTTAGCCAGGGCAAGAGGGGCATTCTTTAGCTTTAAATTAGTTTCCTTGCATGAAGTTAAATGGCTTTGTAAGTCTCAAAAGTAAAATAACTTTTCCTCTGCTCTTACAATCAAGAAAATGTCAGAATACTACTACAAATCACTCACAATCAGTGCAACAACAACAATAAATTACCACAATGAATTATTTTAGAATACAAGATACTATTTCTGGTGGAACCAGGGGCAGGAGGTGAAGAGGGTTGGGGGCAGGAGGCCAAGACATGGATTGATTTGCATCAACAAGAATAATGTTTTTTAAGAAATGTATCCGCCTTAAATAAGCACAATGCTTTCCATTTTCCATACAAAACATAAAACCAGTAGACCATTTGAAGATCCAGAAATAGTATTCCTTAGCTAGAATGCCAGCGCCTCAAGGGAATTCAAACTGACCCTGTCTATAACTGTGTGGGTTACAAGGAGTTAACTTTGTTCTGGAACAAGACTGTAAACCTGACTTGTCAACATTTGCATTTATGTTTCCAATTATTTATCCTCTACCTTATTAATGTTTATAGTAACAGAGAGCTTAAGTCCTCTTCTTTTAAAATACCAGATTAATTATTCACTATACATTTAAAAACTTATATTATGCTGCCTTTCTATGTCACCTTTGTTTTTTCTTATTGCACACAGATGCAATTAAAGGCTCTTTCTGTATTCCAGAAGTCACACATGATAGGAGGGAGAAGCTACATGCCTCTTGAAACTATTCATAGAATAGTTCCAATCTCTCCTTGTTATTTTTCCTGGCATCTCTAGACACACAGACTTTCCTTAAAAATAACACTTGTAAAAGCTATGCTTAATAAATAAATTTGTCACTATGCTGACATATCCAAATCAGAATGCTTTAAAGACAAACAGAAAACCAAGAGCATTAGAGTTTCTTCACGAGTTTCAATTCCCTGAGTCTCATCACATCCTCAGTCTCTGCACTTGTTCTTTTCCCTACAGGACAAAATGACATCTTTCTCAAGTGTCCACAGCCTCCCAAGTGTAATTACTAATATTATATTAATCTGCACTCACAGTGTCACCAACACTTGATTTGCTTTCCTGAGAAGATTCCCAAGTATGATTTCCCCAAGTTTAAAGAGTAGAAAAGAAGACACAAATGTAAGAAACTTTGCCCGCTATGGTTGCCCAACGGTTTCTAATTAGCATATGTATTTGAAAGATCTGAAGCACCGGTTTAATCTCTAATCAGAGAAGGAATTTCTCTTGTACCTTGAGAGAGGCTTGTGAATGAGCCAGTCGCTTGTATGGCTCCTAGGATACCAGAACTAACACCAGGGGCTGGAAAAGAAAGGATCAAATTTATTTCTTTTAGTTATCAATTTGATTTCTATCCAGCAAAGTCTGTTGTTTAAAAAAGGAGGGGTGAGGGGGACTGTGGTTTGGAAAGATTCTCATTTTACCCTCTGTAGGCTGTCTATGTAGAATGACATAAAACTCAAAAGTTAACAACATTTGTGGGGATGTGGTTAAAAAAATAGGGAGCTCAAAGGAGAAGAAGGTCATTCCCAGTTGTGATTATTTCAGACTCTAACTACTGGAAAGCACACAGTTAAAAGAAACGGCACACAGATCAAAAGGGACCACCCTGCTACGTTTTGGGTTTCAAAACCTGCAATTGTTCCTATCCACTTGTTTTCTTGTGCTTGCATGACTTAACACATAAAACGTGAAATGTGATAAGCCAATGGATCAAAACCCAGTTCTTCCTCTTGATAGGTTACCCAGTAAGCTTTACAAGCCTGGTCTAAAAAAAAAAAAAAAAAACCCTTCAAAATAATTCACTTTAGAGTTTAGTATCAATTTACATTTCTAAAGTTCAAGGTCACGTCTCTTCCTCTACCCTTTGCCTTCATCCTCCATTCACTTCAATCTTTGTATGACCTTCCAGCTGTGGCCAGATTTATGTTTTGAGTCTGCCTATTCCGATTTAGGCATGCCAGAGTAAAGTTAGGATAGTAGGAGGATCCCACAATACACATTTTTTTTTTTCTGGTTAAAACAGAAACTATCAAACCTAGAATGAAACAACAGAATACTCTGCAAGGCAGAGACCACATCTATTTTACTTGCATCCTGCAGACCTAGCAGAACATCACCCAAAAGTGAATAAAAGTGAGTGCTGAGGATGGTGATGCAGGCTGCCATTGACTCAAAATTTAAATCACTCACCCTGAAAAGTAATATGCTCTGTTCTCTATTTGCTTATTTTATAAATTAATAGGCCATTAACAGTGCACCATCTTCTACAGGGCTTCTCTCTTAGGAGTGACACTGGAAATAGAGAGCGTATCAGTCTGCTCAAGCTGCTGTAACAAAACACTGCAGATTAGGCAGCTTAAACAACAGAAACTTATTTCTCACAGTTCTGGAGACTGGGAATTCCAAGATCAAGTTGCTGGCAAGGTAAGTTTCATTCTGAAGCCTCTTCTCTTGGCTTGCAGGTGGCAGCCACAGTGCTGTGTGTTCACATGACCTCTTTTTTAAGAGAGACACTAGGCTAGCAAGCTCTCTGGTGTCTCTTCTTATCTAATCCTTCCACATCAGGGCCCTGCTTTGACCTCATTTAGCCTTAATAACTTCTTTAGAGGTACCATGTTCAAATACAGCCACACTGGTGGTAAGGACTTCCATGTATGAATTTGTGGGAAGACACAAACATTCAGTCCATAAAAGGGAGAAAGAAGGGGTGAGTGATGAAATAATGCCGCATATTTTTTTCTCCAAACTTCGTATTATATTAGTGTAATATAAGTTGGTAATAATAAAATGTACTTAATCTAATGCTCTCTTCTGCATCAAAAGATTGTAGTATAATTGTGCTGTCAAACACAGCTATCAACTTTATGCTCCCATCTCGGTCGCCTTCAGCCTCGTCCCTGGGCTCCTTAGCTGTCTCCTGCTTCCTTCTCTAAACTAGAAAGATACTTTATCACTGGGTGCGGTGGCTCACGCCTGTAATCTCAGCACTTTGGGAGGCCAAGGTGGGCGGACTACCTGAGGTCAGGGGATCGAGACCTGCCTGGCTAATATGGTGAAACCCTGTCTCTATTAAAAATACAAAAAGTGCTGGGCGCGGTGGCTCAAGCCTGTAATCCCAGCACTTTGGGAGGCCGAGATGGGCGGATCATGAGGTCAGGAGTTCGAGACCACCCTGGCTAACACGGTGAAACCCCGTCTCTACTAAAAAATACAAAAAGAGCCAGGCATGGTGGCAGGCAGCTATAATCCCAGCTACTCGGGAAGCTAAGGCAGGAGAATCGCTTGAACCCGGGAGGGGGAGGTTGCAGTGAGCCAAGATCACGCCACTACCCTCCAGCCTGGATGACAGAGTGAGACTCCATCTCAAAAAAAACCATAATTTATCATTTTTTAAAAATAATAGAACCATGGAAAAAGTATAATACAGGTAATACGTTTTGATTTTAAAATAGAAAATCTGTTTAGCTAATTTTAACCTAAAATAGAAAAATAGCTGGCCATGTGTGGTGGCTCAAACTTGTAATCCCAGCACTTTGAGAGGCTGAGGTGGGAGGACTGCTTGAGCCCCTGAGCCCAGGAGTTTGAGATCAGCGTGGGCAACATAGTGAGACCCTGTCTCTATAAAAACAAAAATAAATTAGTCGGGTGTGGTGGCACGCATCTGGGACCCCAGCTACTCGGGAGGCTGAGGAGGGAGAATTGCTTGAACCTGGGAGTTTAAGGCTTCCGTGAGTTGTGTTTGCACCACTGCACC
Organism: Colobus angolensis palliatus; assembly: GCF_000951035.1. Lineage (NCBI taxonomy): Eukaryota > Metazoa > Chordata > Mammalia > Primates > Cercopithecidae > Colobus > Colobus angolensis. Next base: position 13,862,524 of record NW_012119598.1, on the reverse strand, counting down.
CCAGCCTGGGTGACAGAGCAAAACCCTGTCTCAAAATAGAAAGAAAATCATAATATCTGACCCTGGTGAAAGAATGGCTCTTCAAAATCAGATTCTGTCCAGCATTCAAGGCTATCTACTTACCGGACTACTTTAGCTTTCACTCCTAGTGTTTAGTCCATTCTTGATACTTTTTGTCTTTGCTGAACAGAAGTGAATAAATATAATATTAACAAAGAACTGGACTAAAACCCAATATAGAAGACAAGGACTGGAACACATTTTATTCAAAACCTACCAGGAATTCACTTGAGGCAAGGAGGCCCAGTTATCAGTCTCCTGAATGCCTTATTTGTACTAAGTTGTCTATGTTAGTGTGGAGGGTATAACCACTAACTAAATTGGCCTGAAATGTGTAATACAACTGTGATTTTGCTGACACAGTGTTAGAGTGGCATGCTGGATGGAACAGTAATAACTGTGATAAGGAGAATGATGATGGCGGTGGGAGGCTGATTGTTTCTAATAATCAGAATGATCTTTCTTACAGAACATTTGGCTCAACTCTCAATTTATGGACTTGGATACATTTGGTTCTTCTGGCTAAATACAGCTGAATGCTAACATATTTTTAAGTTGTTGCAATAAATGCAAAACTATATGGCTGGTTCAGAAGATGCCTCTTTGTAATTCATATTAATGCATTAAAAACGAAATTCAATAAAATTTGACTTACTTGTTGTATCTTGCCTATAGTTCATAAAACCTAATATCAGTTTCAAATGTTGTAATACCTGTTTCTAAATAACAAAGTAGATACATATTGCCCAAGATCACTAAGAATTCTGTCAACCATATGAATGCAAATCATGCTTGGACTGACCCTGAAGAGTTCCCCAGTTTGTCACTCACAGACACAAACAAGATCATGGCTAGACCACCTCAGGCCTGTCGGTCTACTGTAAAGATCATCAGACAATATTCCATAATCTCCTCTAGATGCTGATTTTCTATTATAAAAACTTTCAAACATATGGAAATGCTGCTTTCCTGCCGGAATCCCTCAGGCTAGAGTTTACTTTGTTCTCAGTGAAGGCAAAAAGCATCAGTCTTCATCCATGTTCTATAGCAAAGCATGTATTCTGGCATCTCTGCCACAGTGTGCTAATGGGTAGAGTTCCCTTCTGCTTTTTTGCTCCATCAGGAGCTTCCTACATTCTTGGTTTAGCTCTTTTCCACGTTCCCATTCCTTCACTGTCTCCCATCACCGCCAGATGGAACTGACTAGTTGCAGAAAAACAAGCTCAGGACTCCCACTGAGTCCATATTATGGTGAGTTGTATAATTATGTCATTATATATTGCAATGTAATAATAATAGCAACAAAGTGTACAATAAATGTACTGTGCTTAAATCATCCAAAAGCCATCTGCTGTCCCCAGTCCACAGAAAAATTGTCTGGCTTCTGACATTGAGATCTTGATGATCTCAAATGATTCTTTATCATTAGACTGGAAGCTACTTAATAGCAGGAATGACATCCGCCTGGTTCACTTCTATATTCTTAGTACCCAGCACAGGACTTAATAAATGGCAACTGTTCAATAAATATTTGTTAAAAGAACAAATCGTATGCAAAAGAATGAAAATTGGGAGACCCTAAGCCGGGGGTCCCCAACCCCCCAGGCCCCAGGACTAGCCCGTGGCCTATTAGGAACTGTGTGCCGCATAGCGGGAGATGAGCGGCAGCTGAGCGCAGCTTCATCTGTATTTACAGCCACTGCCCATCACCTGCATTACCGCCTGAGCTCCGCCTCCTGTCAGATCAGCGGCATTAGATTCTCAAAGAAGTGCGGGGCACGGTGGCTCATGCCTGCAATTCCAACACTTTGGGAGGCTGAGGCAGGCGGATCATGAGGTCAGGAAATTGAGACTATCCTGCGTAACACAGTGAAACCCCGTATCTACTAAAGATACAAAAAAATTAGCCAGGCGTGGTCCCAGGTACTCGGGAGGCTGAGGCAGGAGAATCGCTTGAACCCAGGAGGCGGAGCTTGCAGTGAACTGAGATAGAGCCATTGCACTCCATCCTGGGCCACAGAGCGAGATTCTGTCTCAAAAAAAAATGAAGGGCGACCCCTATTGTGAACTGCGCATGCAAGGGGTCTAGGTTGCCTGCTTCTTATGAGAATCTAATTCCTGATGATCTGTCACTGTCTCCGATTGCCGCCAGATGGGACTGACTAGTTGTAGAAAAAGAAGCTCAGGGCTCCTACTGATTCTACATTATGGTAAGTTGTATAATTATTTCATTATATATTACAATGTAATAATAATAGAAATAAAATGTACAACAGATGTAATGTGCTTAAATCATCCTAAAACTATCTGCTACCCCCAGTCGGCAGAAAAACTGTCTTCCACACAACTGGTCCCTGGTGCCAAAAAAGCTGGGGACCGCTGCCCTAAGCTATGTTCTCATTCTTGTCTCAGGTCACTAAAGAACAAACGCAGTGAATTACAGCTGACGTATTCAAGGCCAAATGCTGGCTGACCTAAGAGGCCAAGTTTGGTCCAATATAGTCATCTTGGGGAGGTTACTCTGAAGGGAACCTTGCAGGGATAAAAATTAACAACTTTAGTAGAAGTCAACAATGCAGTGCTGGCCAGGCGTGGTGGCTCATGCCTGTAATCCCAACACTTTGGGAGGCTGAGGCGGGCAGATCGCCCGAGGTCAGGAATTCGAGACCAGCCTGGGCAACATGGTGAAACCCTATCTCTACTAAAAATACAAAAAATTAGCCAGGCATGGTGGCATGCACCTGTAATCCCAGTTACTCAGGAGGTTGAGGCAGGAGAATTGCTTGAACCCAGGAGGCGGAGGTTGCAGTGAGCCAGGATCGCACCATTGCACTCCAGCCTGGGCAACAAGAGTGAAACTCCATCTCAAAAAAACATAACCAATGCAGTGCTGTTGTTCCCTTCTATTATATTACTTAGCTTCTGGCATTTCAGCTTACCTGATAGCCCGCTGTTGTCCACTTCTGATTCTAAATGACATTTCCTATGCATTTCAGGAAAATTATTATGTCACAAGGAGGACAAATCCAAGTGATGCAGATGCTGCGGGGCATCTGGCTGCATTTTCCTCTGGCCTCATCTCACCAGTTTGTTCCACTGTGGTTACCGTTTGTCAGTTTTATTCACTAGCAACAAAATTGGCACATAAATTTGTCGACCCATTCAGGAATCCCGCGATAGGTGTTATGAATATACAGCTAGCAGGATACGAACCAGAAGCATCATCCGGACTCCAGAAATCTGGTTTTCTATCAATTATCTAATGCGACCCTGTCACATGACCATTAGTAAATGAATTCATTATTTTTTGGCCTTGGTTTCCCCACTTAATGAACACTTTGGATGAGGCAATTTCTAAGGTCTCTTCAAGTTCTCAAATGCTACAATCCTACCTAAAAAATGATGATAGCATATTGAGTCAGAATTCTTCAGGAAACAAGTTGATGTGTTCCTGGCTGCACACTGACACCCAAGAAAGCCTGCCTTGAGCCCGACACCTAAGTAGACCTCTCCCCAGATCTTCCCTTCTGTACAAAGTGAGATGTCTGGGCCAATAGAGCGCAACCCCCTGGAGCCTGCACCCTCTCAGATATCCCACTTTGTGTACTCGGGACCCCTGGGTTCTCTGCCCAGATAGCCAAGAGCTTCCAGGGGATGAAGCTTGAGCAGATGTACCGGTAAGTGTCCCCACCTGTGCCCCAGGGGTTTCTTGTGGTGGAGGGATGGGCCCAGGGCAGGAAGAGAAGGGGGCAAACCAAGAGCTAAGGGGGAGGGGACTGTGTTTGTAATCTTGTCCAGTTTGTCCTCTTGTTAGTGGAGGACCTGTAGGAGGTCCCTGTATGATTGCACAGTGACAGAGAAGGTAAAGGAGACAGAGGAGATGAAGCAGTCCCTTCCTATCACCTCTTGGCAAATCTACAATAAATTGCCTGTTTTCTGGATGTTTGAAGTTTTGTATAATCCATTTCTAAATATAACTGGCACCTTCTTTTTGCAAGACTGTCTATTAGGCTCAGAGGATACAAAGCTGAACAGCAGAATGTCCATACTCTTGAGAGCCCAGGAGGAAATATTTCCATGGGCATTGCATTGTATCCCTGTTTTCCTGCAGACAAGGGTCATTTAAATGTTGAAGCTGACCTTAGAAGGGCTCTTCAAGGTGACTATGGGGACAGCTTTGTGATATCCAAAAGGCTGAGAATCAATGGTGAGCAAAAATAAGGAGAAAGGAACATCTTATACAGAAACTAGGGTCAAAACAAAGCCTATCTGAGCCGTGTTTAGGGGGCTCTGGCGAGCAGCTGCTGGGAGCAAATTTTCCAGATCTAAAAAAGAAAACCTGCTAAATAGATGCTGGTCAAAAAAAAATGCCTGAAATATAGTCATTACTCAAAAAAAGTTTGGGAATATAATTAAATGGATCCATAAACACTTGGAGTACAGAACCACCTAGGTAGATGTTTGCAGTTAGAAGGTATAGGGAGAATCAAATTTCTCCCAGGTGGCAAGATAAAGAACCACGTCCAGAGTGAAATGGAGAATCAGCTACAGAAGCCAGAAGCACAGCTCTGAGTACTGAGGGTTTTTTTGGAGGGATGGGGGTGAGGAAATAGAACTGTAAAGAATAGAATCTTTTAAAAAATATTATGTTTTATTATTACTTGTAGCTGTTATATATGAATTCAATTGTTTCTAAAATGTATTATATTTTATTCACAGCAAACTTGCCAAGCCCTACATATTAGTACTAAGTTTGTTTAGATTATCTTGCACTCTCTGTGCAGGAATTGTGTCTCATTTTTCTGGGTAGGAGCTCAAGAACTATGTTAAATAGAGGTGGTAAGGATGAACACTCTTCTTTTCTACCTGTCATCAAAGAGAAGGTTTCTAGTGTTTCACCCTTCAATATGGTGAATATGGCTTTTTGTAGGGACACATTACCAGGTGAAAGATGTCTGCTTTTGGCTGGGTGCAGTGGCTCATGCTTGTAATCCTAGCACCTTGGGAGGCCAAGGTGGGAGGATTGCTTGAACCCAGGACTTCCAGATTAGCCTGGGCAGCATGGTGAAACCCCATCTCTACAAAAACCACAAAATATTAGCCAGGCGTGATGGCGTGCACCTGTAGTTCCAGCTACTAGGGAAGCTCAGGTGGGAGGATCACCTGAGCTCAGGAGGTGAAAGCTGCAGTGAGCTGCGATCACACCACTGCACACCAGCCTGTGCAACAGGGTGAAACCCTGTTTCAAAAAAAAAAAAAAATTCTGCTTTTATTTGTAATTTGCTAACATTGTTTCTTTCTTTAAATCATGAATATTAGATATCCTCAGTGCTTTTTCTTCTTTTGAGATACTTATATGATCTTCTTAACATAGTCAGGCAGTAAGTTATATTAATAAACTGTCTAATGTTAACCCATCATTGGATGCAAAAAAAACTCACTTGAACATGAATTTAGTTTGATAGTATTTCATCTATGTTGCAAGTAAAATTGCTCTACAAATTTTCCTTTCTCATACTATGTGCTTCGGTATCATAGTTATACAATAAAATGATTGAGGACTTTTATTTCATTTTCCAGAATGATTTGTAGTTTTTCCTCAACTACAAATTTTGGTAGTTGGTAGAATGGTTAAATCACCACCACCTAAGGCTTCACTTTTTTAAAAGAAGGATGATTTTAAGCTACTGTATGTAATTTTTAACACAGAATATATATATATATTTTATGTATCTAAATATATTCATATATTTTATATATATACAACAATCTGAAAACTCAGTAAGAAAACGAACAACCCAGTTTTAAAAATGGTCAAAATATTTGAACAAAGATATAAAAATGGCAAATAAGAACATGAAAAGATGATCATTAGTCATTATGAAAATGCAAATTTGAATTACAGTGAGACTCATACCTATTAGAATGGATAAAATAAATGAATGGATAATACCAAGTGCTGACAAGAATACAGAGCCACTGGAACTCTATCACCTTGTTGATGGGAATGCAAAGTGGTACAAACACAGTGTGACAATTTCTTATAAAGTTAAACATACCCTTACCATATAACCCAGAAATCTTACTCCTAGTTATTTACCTAGGTGAAATAAAAACATGTATGTACATAATAATAGCCTAAACCTAGCAACAACCCAAAAGTTTTTCAATTGGTCAAATGGGTAAACTATGGGATATCCATGCAGCAAGAAAAAGGAATAAACGACAGATACACACCATAACACAGATGAATCTGAAATGCATTCTCAGAATGCTGCGTACTATATAATTCCATTCTTACCACACTCTGGAAAGCACAAAATCATAGTGGCAGGAAAAAGAGCACTGTTTACTGGGGCCTAGGGGTGAACAAAAGTTGTCTGCAGAGGGGAATGAGGAAATTTTTAGGGAAATAAAACTGTTCTGTATCTTGATTATGGAGGGGGTTACATGTCTGTATATATCTGCCAAACTCCTGAAACTGTAATTGAAAATGGGTTAATTTTGCCGAGTGTAAATTACATCTCAATAAAAAATGTTTTAAAAGAAAATAAAGATTTTTAAACTACTAATTTAATAGTACACTGGCTGGAGTTTAGTTGCCTTTTCTATTTTTACTAGTATGCATTTAGGCAATTTATATTATGTTATAGAAACTCTTAAAAAAAAAAAAAAAAAAAAAGAAACTCTTATTAACCTAGGCTTTCAAATTTTGGCATACAGTTGTCCTGTTTTTCCTTTTTATTAAAAACTCTGAGTTCTGTCTGTAGTTATGTTGTTTTCCTTCTAGTTTTTTTTTAGAAATTTATATCTTTTTTATTTTTAGGTAATTACTTTGCCTAGATTTTTATCCAATTTGGAAGTGTTTTCAAACAACTATTTTTAGGCTTTATGGATCTTATTTTTTAATTGTTTTTGATTCATTAATTTTAGCTCCTGCAATCTTTCTTCTTTTCTAAGGTACACATTTAAGGTTATAAATTTACTTCTACATACTGTTTTATGGTATATCTCACATGTGTTTGACACATAATATATTTATTTTCAGTCAGTTCTAAATTTTTTTTAATGCTGAGTGTATAATTTATTCTTTAATCCATAAAACATTTTAATGTTCATTTTTAAATTTCCAAACCTATGATAGATTTTGGCTGTCTTACAGCTTGTTAATCATGCATTTTAGTTTTCTATATCCTCACTTCTTTTTGTCTGTCTCATCTGCCAATTCTTGAGAGGTATAAGTTAATAGATTTGTTCATTTATCCTCGTATTCTGCCAACTTATGCTGTATATATTTTAAGACTATAAAGTTAGATACATACATATTTTGAATTGTTGCATCTTCCTAATAAACTGTCCCTTTTATCAACTTTATAGCTGCTTTTTGCCTGAAAGTATATTTGATTAATATTTACGTAGATAAATTCTTCTAAAAATATTAGAATAGCATTCTTCTAAAAAATTTTAGTTAGCATATCCTTTTATGACCTTCTAAATTTTTCCATGTCCTTATGTTTAAAGTATGTTTTATAAACAGGATATATTTGAATTTTGTTGTATACTTTTTAACATCCATCTTTTAATTGGTATATATTGAATACTTACATGTATTGTAATTGCTGATATATTTGGATTTATTAATATCTCTCTTTTATTCTCTGCTAATTGCCATAATTTTCTTAGAGTTTTCATTACTTTCTATTAGAATGAAAAAGTTTTCTTTATCCTGTTCCCTCTTCACTAGTTTAAGTTACATGCTCTACTTCTATTCTTTTAGTAGTTAGCCCTAAATGTTTAATATGCTTACTTGACTCAGAAAGTTCAAAATGAATCCCTATCACCACCTTCCTCCAGAATAATACAGTGAACTTAGAATGTCATTATTCATGCCACCACCTCTTCTTATACGTTGTTATGTAGGATACTGGTTCTTCCTTTTAAAATTGCTCATAATAATTATTTTTACTATTTTTAAGCAGGGAGCACTTATTTACATTGATAAAAGAATGTTGCCAGTTTATTTGCTCGTTATTGCTTCCTCCATTCAAGTCCTTTATTATGGGTTCATTTTTCTTCTTCCTGAACTGTTTCTTTCACATTCCTTTTGGGAACTATCTCTTCACAGTCAACTCTTTCAGATTCCTATGGCTAACACATCTTTATTTTATGAATGCTGGTTTACCTAGGCATAAAATGCTGACTGCTGGTTTACCTAGGCATAAAACTGTTGACTAATGGCATTTGCCCTCAGCACACTGAAGATATAATAATATTCATGGCCAGCCATCTCCAGTGTGTTGACTTTGAGCAAAGTGATACCCATTGGAGCCACTGGTGACTCAGTGGAGGAGAAGGAAACATACAGAGACCAGCATACACTCCTAAGGGTGGAAGAAAAAAGGATGAAGGCATCGCGATGAGTGGAAGTAGGAGGCAGAATAACATGGGGTGAATGGGGTGGGGGGGCATCAGTGAAATTCCCAAAGTCTGCACCTAGCCCTAATGATCTCACCTAGGCCCCTAATTGTTCTTTCCTTTAAGTATTAATATCTATTCTTGCTCAAAAGAAAGTATGGCAAGATTGATCTTACCTGCAATTCTTTGTGAATTGTTAAACTAGGAAAGAAACAGCAATGATGAAAGAGACATCATTCGTTCTAGTATTCCTAAATTCCCGTAAATGAAGTCTATTGCTGTAGCATTTAAAGAGGGCAAACCACGCTTCCCTTTGACTTCTTATTTTTATTGTTTTAGAGACAGGGTCTTACTCCATCGCCTAGGCTAAAGTGCAGTGGTACAATCATAGCCTACTGCAGTCTCAATCTCCCGGGCTGAAGTGGTCCTCCTGCTTCAGCTTCCCAAGTGGCTGGGATTACATCTGCACACCTGGCTAATTAATTAATTAATTTTTTTTTTTTTAGAGATGGGGTCTCACTATGTTGCCCAGGCTAGTCTCGAACTTCTGGCCTAAAGCGATCCTCCTGCTTTGGCCTCTCAAAGATCTGGGATTACAGGCATGAGCCCAGCCTGGCTTCTTCTTTAAGTAAGCTTTTAGATAACATCGTACAGTGCTTTCAAATAGCTATAACCAGGAGCAGTGATTGGGAAGGGCATTGTGCAAAGAGATATTTTGCTAACAGAACAGATACATGTTGTGTCTATCATTTCTGCTGCTACTATATTTTAATGCAACTGAAAACATAAAATTCGATGCATTTTTCTTAAATTTGTTGTTTTAAAATCAAAGAATATTAGGGTTGTCAGGAGCCTCAGAGACCATCTATTCTAAACCCATCACTTCATGCATGAGGAAACAGCTCTAGGGGAGTTCATCCTCTCGTAGAACCCAGTTCAGAAAGTACAATGGAGTTATGCCAAGAACTTCAAATACTGGCAGAGCTCTGCTCAAAGTAATTACTACTATAACCCACTGTTTTATTTTTCAACCTTTGGGGTACATGAAAAGACTGACACTTTTAGGGTTTTCATGCTCGGTGTTTTAAATACTGCGCTCTGGACTACTCTCTATTCTTATGAAGAAAATAATCCATTGGTTATTCAACATGTTCTGATTTAATGTTGATGTAACAAATTGTCTGTACTCCAAGTGCTTGCTGTATTTTTCCAAAAATATTCTCCTTTTTAGCTTTGCCTGAAAATTTCTCTGGTTTTCTATTAGTCATGGAAGCAAGCCATTAAAAACTTTTTTTTCTTTTACAAAAAGTTCTTTCCTAGGATGACATAAAATTTAGGTGGAGAAAGCTCTATCATTACTGTAGTACTTAATTCCTAACACATATTTGTTGTCTTTTCTACCAGGTTTTCTTTTTATATTTTCCTTCTTGTGACATCATTTATTATTATCCTCAAGGACAATCTAAGGGAATTTATTTGTCACAGACAGCATTCCTGGCTGCTGATCAAATGAGTTCCATTCCCAAGATAATTACCTCTAGACAGCAAATACAGGCCACAGAAGGTGACAAAACCCGGCTCTTGTCCTATTTTGTTCACTGGTTATTTGAATTATTAGTTCTTGGAAGACCATCTATACATTCAAAAGGTTATCTCATTTTAGAAGACTTTGCAGAAGCAAATCACATGCACCATTGGTTTAGTTGGTTAATGAACTAATCAATGAAAAGTCTTATCCATTTTGACCCTTTTGACCCTTACACACCCCAGTTCCAATTAAACCAGCTGGGTAAAAACTTCAATAGGGTTATTTTGCCAGCTGAATAAGTTCATGCTCACCAAGACTCTAGGCTTATTACAGAGCTCTCTAGATATACTTGTCCTACAGAATTCTAAACTCCAGTGCTTGAAATGACTTTTTAAAGGCCTCTTAAGAAATGCATTCAAATCTTCTAAATCAGGATAGTTGTGTTGGATGGGGGTGGGGGGTCAGGTGGAAAGGAGGAGCAGTGAAGTTCCGAGACAGCATCCGATGTCACAACATTGGGTGACAGGGTTGCCCTAAGTGGAAGACACATGTCCTGTGTGGCATGTTTCTTACACAAAACTGGGTGTGGGTGAATTTTTGAGCCTTCCAACACACAAATCCTGTTCATGGCTAGAGAAACAGACACAAAGGGAGACTGCTTACATGCTGTTTCTCTGTATTTGTAGAAAAGAATGCTCGGTGGCTGTCAAAATGAGAGGAAGGTTAGATGTGATAAAATCTTGGAGGTGGTGTAGCCTAGGATACATATTTTGAAGATGAAGTGAGACAGTTCAAAGAGGTGAACTCACTTGTTCAAGGTCATATGGCTAGTTATAGCCAGAGTGGTGATCTTGCTAGTATATCACACTGCTACTTTTAATTTAACATCCAATTAAAAAATGAATGAGCAAATCACTGCACACCCTGAGATTGGTACATAATGCAACCTTCTCAGGGTCTCATGGGAACCCCACAATTAGAATGCAAGCAGGTACTGGGCATTTTACTCGTCAAAATCCCTTGAGGTATGTTTCTGAAACTTATTGCTGGATGCAGCAGTGGCTTGCCAAGCATTCCTTGGCCGGCAATCCCAGTGCCATCTATCTGTGAGTCTCCTGCAGGGAGAGGAGTGAAAAATTAATGAGAAGCTCAGAAAAGCTCATTTTCAAGGCTATAGAGATTGGGAGGGCAATGAAAACTGGAAGGGAAGAGAAAGCTTTTAAGCTATCAGCCTCAAGCTCTGACAAATCTCATAAATGGAGTGTAAATGTAAATATGCCCACATGGAAATGGAATATCACCTAAGAGCTATTCAGGGAAGGGCTGGATCTGAATTATAAACACTCAGGGCAGAGCTCCTTGTGATTCACTCATGGGTATCTGTCCATCTCTGCGATGCCCAAATCTCCAGCCATCGCCTGTAAGCAGTAAGG
>NW_012119598.1:13845322-13850583 GCF_000951035.1 Colobus angolensis palliatus | reverse complement strand
CCCAAATGTGTTTTTTCTGATCCTGCTTGGGCACAACAGCCTATATGCCTTATAAGGATGATGGTGAATCTGGAAAAATCAAATATCTTTTAAAAAATTTGCTCTTGGAAAACTTTTTTTTCTTTTCAACATGGCGATAAAATTCATTTTCCAAGAAGAAAAAAAATGAGTTTGGGTTAAAGACTGTAAACTATTTTATTGACAAAGCTAGACCCCCGCAAATAGCAAAATGGGCACAGATCTATTCCTAATAGGAACTGAATGTGGTGGGACTTTATTTGCGCCTGAATGCCGTGGTTACCCACAGCTCAAGTTTTCGCCTTTACTTGTTCTTTGTCTTAAGCAGCTTCTCTCCCAAAGAAGAGTTCTCCAGCCACTGGGCATGTGCTCCCGGCTATACAGCTATTCTGGAATATGATCTCTGGGGGAAGGATTACTGTTACTCAGAAGAACTCTTGAGCTGGGAAACCAAGAGGATGCTAATCATAGGAACAATTCTTTTGCTGATTAAACGTATCTGTCAGTCTGGTAATGAGTTGCTAATAGACCAGAGCTCTTGATAATATTTTCAAGATAATAATGAATTGCTCGCAAACCTCCAGAAAATGCCTACAGAAAATAGAAACCTGGCTATCTTTTGAGAGCAACAGTTCTTCATCTCACTCACTGCTGTTATGGTTAGAACTACGTTCCTCCAAAATTCACGTTGATGTCTTCATCCCTAGTGTTTAGAATGCGACCTTATTTGGAATAGGGTTGTTGAAGACGTCACCAGTTGGATTCAGATAAGGTCATGTTGGAATAGTATAAGTCCCTAATCCAATATGACTGGTTACTTTACAAAAAAGGGAAATTTGGAGACAGACAGGCACAGAGGGAGAATGCCATGTGAGGCCGAAGGCAGAGGTCAGGGTGATGCTTCTACAAGCCAAGGAATGACCAAGATGGTCAGCAAACCACCAGAAGCTAGGGGAGATGCACGGAACAGATTCTTCCTCACGGCCCTTAAAAAATAAATAAATAAATAAATAAATAAATAAAATAAAATAAAATAAAATAAAATAAAAACAGCTCTAGGAAACTGCTACAGCTGCCCCATAGGGTTAAGAGTGTTCCCGTCCTTTCTGAGACATGGTGGAATCCAGCCTTGGCGTCCTGCACTCCCAGTAGATGACCTCTCCTTCATTGTGTGATGGGGTGCCCCTGGATTCTCTTTGGCCCTGAGGGTTCCTTGTCATAAGCAGATTCCCCTTCTCTTCTCATCTTAATTCAACTCTTATCCATGGCTGTTAAAAAAGCACCACCAATCATCAGTCACCCAGGGTCAGAACCTCTGGGCTACCTTTGATTTCTCCTTCTCCCTCACCCCCACATTTTGTCTCACGAGTCTTGTCATTTCTTCCTCCTCTATGCCTCTATTTCTTGGCTTCCCTTCATTCTGGCTGCCACCACCTCATGCTGGCTCCATTGTCTCTTGCCTAGACTGTTACCATAGTCCCCTAACTAGCCTCCCTGGCCAGGCTCCCACTTTCCTGTTGGTTGTATCTCTAACTGCTAGTGAGTCACCCAAAGGCCAGCTGTGATCATGTCACCTCCTTGCTCAAAAGCCTCCAGTGGAATGAAAGCCCAATTCTGTAGCTGTTACTGCTTTCCATGATCTAAACCCAACTTATATCTCCCAGCAGTTGCCTGTTATAACCCCTGATCCAACTGAGTCAAACTTCTTTTTTTTTTGAGACGGAGTCTCGCTCTGTCGCCCAGGCTGGAGTGCAGTGGCGCGATCTCGGCTCACTGCAAGCTCCACCTCCCGGGTTCACGCCATTCTCCTGCCTCAGCCTCCCCAGTAGCTGGGACTACAGGCGCCCGCCACCACACCCGCCTAATTTTTTTGTATTTTTAGTAGAGACGGGGTTTCACCATGTTCACCAGGATGGTCTCGATCTCCTGACCTCATGATCTGCCCGCCTCAGCCTCCCAAAGTGCTGGGATTACAGGCGTGAGCCACCACGCCCGGCTGAGTCAAACTTCTAAAACACGCTTCTGATCTGTGCCTTTGTTTATCCCACTGGCTGTGTCTGAATATCCTCTCTCCTAATTCTGCTGTTCAAAATCCTGGCCATTCTGCAAGGACTGTAGCTGTGGTGGTGCCATGGTTAGGTGTGCAGGCCCTGGAGTGCAATGAACCAGATCAACTCACTGAGATACGAGCTTGGCAAGTTATCAAACTTCCCTGTGTTTCAGTTTCCACTAATGCAAGATGGGAGTACATAATACCTCATCGGGCTACAGTGAGAATTAAACAAGTGAATGCATAAACCACACTTAGACACATAAGCATGCAATCACTTTCAACTATTATTATTGAAAGCAATGATCCTCTGCCCTGACCTCTCAGAGCATTCCAACTAATCTGCTCCTATGGCCCTTAAGTTCCTTCTATCATTCCTTTTGGACATGCTTCTCCTTAACTCTATGACTTTGCAGCACTTCTTCCTGCATCTGGAATATCCCTTCTCTCTTTCCAACCTCGAACACCAGCTTCAAAGGCCCCAGGGAACCTCATTCCATCTTCTTTGCTTCTCAGTGCTCTGTTGCCATCTCCACTCCAGCTCCAGTTGGGTCACACTCAAGTCTCTCAGAGGAAGGAATTGCATTTTTTCATCTTTGTAACCAAGGGCCTAATTCAGGGTTTAGCACTTAGTATGTACAAAATGAATGCTTGCAAAACATGCAGAAGACCAAATGTTGGTGTGAATTCCCCAGTGAACGTAACTCTATCACATTTTTCTCTATGCAGCCACCAGGGCCAGTGTTGTCAGGTGTTCCGTGTTTGTTGCATGCATGCATGCATGAACAGGTGAAAGGCTGAAATAACCCAAAGCATTCATATTCCCAAAGGAGACGGAGGCCATTTCCCTGGCAAATACTTATCAACTGGGACTAAATTAAGACAATTAAAGGATTACTTACTTCGTGGTTCCAGAGTACTTTGTATATGCTTCATAATCACTTATCTTGCAGCCTTGTAATTATTGGCTGCCAGTTCTATTTCTTTCATTAGTGTGTGCTCAGTGTGGGCGACTGTGTCTTATTTAGCTCTCTGTTTTTGTACCTGGCATTAAGGAGATCTTAGGTAAGTGTTTGTTGAACAAAGGAATTTGCTCAGAAAACTGAGCCAAATAATGGGGCACCATGAGCCATTAGGTAACATCAGCCAATCGGGGGGGAGGGGGGAAGATGTTCCCTTGCATTGTTTTTTTTCCAATAATTCATTGTTAGGAAGGTATTTCTGATCAAATCCTATTGTCATTTCCATGACATAACTCTGAAAAGAGAAAAATTCTTAGCTGTATTAATCTAGTTATCCTGGCCTCGGATCTAGCTTGACTTACAGTATTTTGTTTTCCAAGCTTGCTGCAGGGAGTTGTAGGGCAGAAAGATCCCTTGGCATATGACCTTGAGCTATAAAGCATTCTGCTAAGGGGTATTCAGGGAGCCCAGGCTGGGAGTCTAGAAGACTTGAACATAGCCTGGCCAACTGCTGGGCTCTCAGCATGCCTGGAAGGGATAAATCCTCTGTGTATTTCCCTTTCAGAAAGCAAAACTAGGATTGAGAAAGCGGCAGGGCGGCAAGGGGCACCTGTGGCCTTTATGTATTGGACTCGTTGTCTTCAGATGAAAGCTGAGCAAATTCTGCATGGAGAAAAGAGGCACTTGTTGGAGCAGGTGCCAGAACCAATTTTAACCCCTTACTAAATACAACTACTCACTGACTGAACTAAAAGAACCTCAAATCAGTAACAAGTAACAGTACAAGGGTCATTACGAAGACCTTACTCAAGGGATCAGCTTCCTGATTCAATGGTGGCAAGTCAAAATCAATGAGGGAAGCTGTAGTGGGCTGGGGTGCCAGGCTACTAGAGTTCAAATCCTGGATTTGTTCCTTAAGAGCCACGTGATCTTGGGGCAAGCTGCCTAACCTCTCTGTGTCTCAGTTCCTTCTTCCACAAGATGAGACTATATGAATAGTTCTTATCTCATATGGGTTTGTGATAATAGGAGTTAATATATGTGACGAACTTGGAAGAGTGAATGACACATAAGTAATATATATGTTGATAAACCAACATTAAATTAGGCGAAGGTGATGTGTGGCTAATAGTCAATGAAAATGTCTTTTGTAATTACTTTTTATAAAAGCAATGCATACATATGACAATAATTGAAATAATTCTAATCTCAATACCCAATTATATTTCCCAATGACCACCACACTCTTAAATGTTTCTTTCATGTTTTTACAGAAAAAAATTATTCAGAAATCAATATGTGGATATACACAGTCTATCCCTTCAAATGAATAGGATCACAATATTCATACTGTTCTCCACCTCATCTTGCTTTTTTCCATTAACTGTGTATCTTAAAGTCCTCTCCGTATCTGAAGATATACGTCTTCTTTATACTTTTCTATGACTCATTGGTACTCCACTGTGTAGAAAGATCATGATTTGTATAACCAGCCCCCACTGATGGCATTTACCTTGTTTCCAGTTTTTGTGTGTGTGATTATAAATATTCTGTAACAAACAACCTTGTACATTCTTATTATTATATTTCTGCAAGTATATATATGTAGGTTAAATTCCTGGCAATTTACCATTTCTTCTGGGCATGGCCTTCCTCAAATCTGAAACTTTGCAGCATCTCTTTTTCCTGTGTGTGGGATGTTCTTCCTGTCTTACTATCCTTTGGCGGGTTGATGAATTACAAGGTCAAGGGTAAGTGCATCTAAAATTTTGATTATTTTTGCCACATTGTATTCCAAAAATCTTGCACTGACTCCTCTTTCCACCAATGCTGTATGAGTAGCTGTTTCCTAGTCTACTTTAACACTAGCTGACAGAGTGTAGTTATCGATTTCTTATCTTTGGCAAAGTCATAAGTGACAAATGGTACCTCAGTAGTTTCAATTTGTATCTCCTTAGTTATACTATGAGTGAGGATAAGATCATTTTTTATGTTTTTGGGGCATTTGCATTTTTCTTTGATTTGCTGGTTCATATCCTTTGCCCAGACAATTTGTCTTGAATTGAAAATATGGGCCAGGTGCGGTAGCTCATGCCTGTAATCCCAACACTTTGGGAGGCCAAGGTGGGTGGATCATGACATCAGGAGTTCAAGACCAGCCTGACCAACATGGTGAAACCCTGTCTCTACTAAAAATACAAAAATTAGCTGGGCATGGTGGTGCGTGCCTG
>NW_012119598.1:13843419-13843937 GCF_000951035.1 Colobus angolensis palliatus | reverse complement strand
GGCTCTTACTAAAGTTCTCACATACTAAACTTCAGTTACTCTGATAGGGAAAATGTGAGACTACGGTGGATTAGTCCTTTGCAACATTCACAGCAGGAGTATAATAAACTACAAAAGAAGAAATCAGTCCAAATAAAGGCCAATGATCATGGCTTCCCTGAGACCACTCCGGACATACTGTCTAATGCTGGAACATCCTACTTCCCTACTTGATTTCTCACTAACCACCTTAACTTCACACCATTATACATCTCTGTCTTCCAGCCCTGCTGAGTGTGAAGTCATTACTCTCCATATCACAGGAGGTGTAAATTGTTACAACCTTTTTGGAAAGCAAGGGCCCATAAAACCATAAAACTATTCACACTCAATGCACCCCAGAAGCAGATCTCTATCCCCAGGGAAAAAAAGTACAAATAAAGGAGAAATGCATAAAGAAAAAACAAAGAAAAGAAACACATACATGTTTGTGGCAAGGTTATTTATAATGGCACACAATCAAGGGAATGTTTTAGAAT
>NW_012119598.1:13813564-13843114 GCF_000951035.1 Colobus angolensis palliatus | reverse complement strand
TCTTCTAGTCAGAATCTACATACCAAATTATGACAATAAAGACTTTCCATAGGCATGCTGTTGGTGACAAACAAGTTAAATGACTGATTTAAAGGCATTTAATTAATGTATCCACGATTAGGATTCAACATGACAAGAGCCCACCAGTCTTTCCAGAACTACCGGAAGCAGTTCTGGAAAGCAGTTCTGATAATGGGCACTGGGGAAAGCTACATGGTTGTTGGGTATCCCTGTAAATATCTGACCTACTTCTATCAAGTGATGTTTCAGCCATTCACCAGGAAAACAAAGTTCATCCTTGTTGTAACAATAGACTTTCTAGTGAATCTTTTCCGTTGTCCATGGATGAAATAGAGTTTTGTGCTACAACGGATAAATTGCATAACCTTTTTTTCATATAAACATTATTATAAAATGATGCTGCTGAATTACAGTTCGTAGTTGCTTCATATAATCTTCATAGAAACATCTGGAAATATAATTAACATGATGCTCAAACTACAGCATTAAACAACCCCGTTGTGTATGCTGGGAAGCATTTAGTAGCCCTTTCTATCCACAACATGCAGTGGTAGCAGGCAGCTTCCTACATGTTAACAGAGGTTTTCATGTCCCTCAGGACGCCAGAGAAGGTAAACCCCATCAAGGTGGAACAAAACCACTATTTAGAGGACCTAAAAATGCTGCTATGCCATAGAAGAGATTTTTTATTTTAGAAATTCCCATTTGGTTAATTTGAGGACCAAAATAGACTGAACATTACAATAGTCTTCTACGGCCAAATTACATCTGCATCTGAACATCATTAGCACTCTGACTTCTACTCCACACAGACCTCTCCCAGCTTTGTGCTAATTTGATTCGACAGGAAAAGTCCTCAGAGGCATTTGAGGTTATCACCCCATCCTCCTAACTCAGGTCAGAATACTGTGCAATGTGGGTTCTTGGTATACAACTTTCCTTTTTTTTTTCTTTTTTTTTGAGATGGAGTCTCACTCTGTCGCCCAAGCTGGAGTGCAGTAGCGCCGTGATCTCAGCTCACTGCAACCTCCACCTCCCAGGTTCAAACAATTCTCCTGCCTCAGCCTCCCATGTAGCTGGGATTACAGGTGCACACTGCCACGCCTGGCTAATTTCTTGCATTTTTAGTAGAGACAGGGTTTTACCATATGGGTCAGGCTGGTCTCGAACTCCTGATCTCAGGTGATCTGCCTGCCTTGGCCTCCCAAAGTGTGGGGATTACAGACACGAGCCACTGCGCCCGGCATAACTTTTTCATTCATGTGATGTCATTAATATTCTACACGTTTTATATTCACAAATTGCCCCCACCCAACTCCCCTTCAGGGTAACAAAAAGAAGAAAGACCTTTAAACCTGACCTTCCAGAACTATTTGATTCAGTCTTTTTTTTTTTTTAATTATTAAGGTTACTTTATATTTGTTTTAGTCAAATAAGTTCCAAATCCTCATTAATTCATTGCCTAATGTTATTTCTCTATCTCCTTCAACTTAAGGAAACCACCATCAACAAAACCAACCAAGCAACAAAAACCTTGTTTTAGTTTAGTTTTGTTTTTTTAAGCAGGCAAGTTCATACACATCATGTAGGTATCTTTCTCTGCCTTGGGAATCCAGAATTAGTCACCAAAATCGCCAAGTCCTATTTCCAATAGTTTCTGTTTTCTCAATGAGATTAGATTTCTGAATTCCAGTATGTTCAAAACTTACCTACCCAGATATGCATACATCTTAACTTTTTCACTCGGTATGTTTTCAAGTCATGGTTAACTATGATACTTCTAAGTAAAGCCCGGAAGACTTCGGGGTGAGACAGCCTTGCAATTCTAATCCTCTGGGGCTATATCATTAACCAGTCCTGTGACCCTGGGCAAGTTACTGGCCCCTCCTAAGCCTCATTACCCTCACCTATCAAACAGGTATTAGGAATAACTAAGTAACCGCCTGAGAGAACTGCTGGGGCGCTGAGAGCCAGACTGCAGCTAGTTCACACTTGTCAGGTGGGCACTCGAGCACTAGCTATTACCATTGTTACTAGTAGTGCTAATGTATATTAATAACATAATTATTAAGTTTTTAGTGAATAAAAGTCAAAGGGAAAAGGTCAAAAAATTCTGGGGAAACCCACAAGACCCCAATGAATATCTACATTAAAGTGACAGTGAAGAAATGAAAGGGCACATCTGTAATTCGACTAGATATGGAAATGAAACTGAGGCTTAATTCAGAAGTGTCCTCAAAGGCAATGATAATCATTTCATAGAGTCAGGGTGCTACTGGAGGGGAAGCCTGCTAGGGTGAAAATGAGGCATTTGGTGTACACATACTTATTTGAGGTTCTGCAGAGGGCTGGGCTCAGGGCAGAAGTTGGACCTGCCAACAGAGATCTGAGTCCAGTGTGGCCATGTAGTCGGAAACCAGCACGGTAACCTTAGACTACAGGCTAAGTTCAAATTCCAGCTTGGTCATTTCTAACTGGCAATTATTTAGTTTCCCTAAGCTTCAGTTTTCTCACTTGTCAAATGAAGTTAATAATACTATATAGGTCTGTTGCAAGATTCAAGTCCATAAGGCATGGAAAGGGTCATGTGTATTTCATATAATTAATACGTAGTAATATGAGCAGAGCACAACAGAAGATTGCTCCTGCTACAGTCAATCGATATGACATTGTTGAAGCACATTCTACCTGGGAAGAAGGAAACCAAATGAACTTAGGAGACATCTAAGCTTTAGGTGGAATAAATGAGTGTTCCAAGAAGAAAAGGAGAGGGAAAGAATGGAGAGAAAACCAGAGCAGAAGAAGAGGAATAAAGAAAGAACAATGTGTTAAACATGAAGAGAAGTACTCAAGAAGAGTCATGCATGACTCCCAGGCCTGGTCTAAGGAAAGGCAGTGGTAAGACGTGTGTGTCATGTATGTCTAAAGGGTCTGGAAGTGGGGCAGAGGCACTAGACCTGGTGGCATGGGAGCTGATGACAGGAGCCATCAGAACTTTGGAGAGAAAAAGAAGTGTTAAAGGAATAGAGAATAAATTATTAGTGAAAGAAACTGCACTGGGACAGCATTTCCAGACAAGACATTCAGCAGAAGAGGTACAAGAGAGGTGGCAGAAACAGTGTGAGGACTGGGAACAAAGAAATTCAATTCTGTACAGAAGCAAAGATACTCAACCTCCATTAATTAATTTAACTGAGATGGTAGACAGTGGAGGGCCATGTTAATGTTCTTCTGTGTCTGGGGTCCAGTCTTCTTTTGAAAGTTAACTGGCACTTCTTTTCGGTTTGTAAAACAGCACTGGCCTCAGGGCCTGCACTTCTGTCTCTGTGGTTTTGTATAGGGTGACCATATTCTCCCTGCTTTCCTCAGCACAGGCCTCATTCAGATTATTGATCAGCCTAAGGAGTTATAGCACCCCATTTCACTCTCGGAAATGCCCAGGTTTGGAACGTAAAGTACAAGGTCGCTCCATTTAAATACCTTCTGTTTTCGAGCCTTCTGACTTGCCACCAATTTCTGCTTTTTGAAAGGAAACGGTGCTCACCTTCCCTCCCAAGAATATCTCTTCCTCTATTGTGCATATTTCTGCCCGTGACATAGCAAAGGAGAAACAGGATAAGGCACTTCCTCAGTGGCCATTGTGTTTGTTCACTTAATTGTAAATTCACAGAGAAAAGGAAATACTTTAGTGAAGAAACTTGCTTGTACCCAGGAAAATAAGGAACAAAACTCCAGGTTTGTGGAATTGTACAACGTGTCTAAAGGCAGGCTCCTAAACTTAGCACTGAAGTGAACACTGCCTAGATCTAAGAGAAGCTTATCAGAATCATGAAGTTATCCATACACCATCCACAGACTGAAAATAGGAAATAAACCTTTCCTTACTCTAAGATATCTGTTGTGTTTTTCAAATGCACGTATAGAAGAAAAAATAATGGTAGATAAAACTTACGTGCAAGGTACTATTCTAAGAGATTTCCATCAATTAACTTCTCTTTGAATCCTTAAAACAAATTTATAGGATGCCAGTTTTTGTTGTTGTTGTTTGTTTGTTTTTGAGGCAGAGTCTCACTCTGTCACCCAGGCTGGAGTGCAGTGGTGTCATCTCGGCTCACTGCAACCTCCATCCCCCAGGTTTAAGCAATTCTCATGCCTCAGCCTCCGGAGTAGGTGGGGCTACAGGCGCACGCCACTATGCTCAGCTAATTTTTGTAGTTTTAGTAGAGGTGGGGTTTCACCGTGTTGGCCAGGCTACTCTCAAATTCCAGACCTCAGGAGATCCGCCTACCTTGGCCTCCCAAAGGTGCTGGGGCACTGTGCCTGGCCTAAGGTGCCAGCTTTATCCCTATGTTAAAGTTAAAGGAACTGAGACAGAGAGAATACAAAAAACTTGGATGAGGTAACTCAGCAGTCAGGCTCCAGAATTTGACCCCTAACCACTAGTCTATATCACCTCTCCCATAAAACTCCTTATCTTAGAAGTAGCCACACATACATCACACAATAAAAAGTTTGTATCTTTTTATAGAAATATTTCTGTGCCTATCTAGCCCCAAATCTAGCAACCACTGAGGCCTCTGTGATTACTGTCTGATTACCTGATCTATGCATATTTTGTTCCTATATATCATATAGCAGAAAGAGATAGCTATATTGAAAACATAAATGGAATGATTTTGAAGGTTTGTTTCATGCCAGTATCAATTTACTCTTTCCTAGCCATTCAACAAACAGAGTGCATCCTCCAAGTACATGGCATTGAACTAGATACTGTGGGGTTCATACAAAGATGAGTACACTACACCTTGACTTTCCCCTTTAAAGGTTTTCAATAAAGACTCATATCATGGCTTCCAGTGTCAGTTTTTTGAGTTTCTCTTCCTTCACATTTCTTTACAGACATATGTCAAAAAAGGAAAGTATCTTGTAATATCATTGTTATGTGCAGAAGAATTATGTCTTAAAACATCTGAATTATTGATTTCCACCTCATGGATCTGAAATGTGATACAGTTGAGAAGACTATGGGCTAAGTTCAAATTCTAGCTCTGTTATTTCTAACTGGCAATTATTTAATCTCCCTAAGCTTCAGTTTCCTCGTCTGTCAAGTGAAGTTAATAATACTATATAGGTCTGGTACAAGATTCAAGTCCATAAGGCATGGAAAGGGTCAAGTATACTTCATATTACATAGTAATATGAGCAGAGCACAACAGAAGATTGCTCCTGCTGTTGTCATCAATATAA
This sequence comes from Colobus angolensis palliatus, assembly GCF_000951035.1. Lineage (NCBI taxonomy): Eukaryota > Metazoa > Chordata > Mammalia > Primates > Cercopithecidae > Colobus > Colobus angolensis. Next base: position 13,837,846 of record NW_012119598.1, on the reverse strand, counting down.
CATTGTTGAAGCATATCCTACCTGGGAAGAAGGAAACAAGGAGCAGCTGTTGTCTTACCACATCTTGAACAATGGTAGTATCTGGCTTCCAAAGACAGGCCCCACTGAACCTTGTTCTGGCATCCACACCCTTGTTTAGTCCACCCAACAATGAATCTGGGCTGGTCCCATGGCTTGCTTTAACCATTAGAATAATGTGACTACAATACTAAGCCAATGTTGTACCTAACCCTTTAAAAGGCATGGAAGCATCTTATTTTGTGCTTTTAGGGGCCCTCAACTCCCTGCTGGAGAGACCATAGGAAGAAACCACATGGAAAAGCCCTGAGACTACACAAACAGGGAAAGCGGCCCAGCTTTCCTCACACCTTAGTGAGCCTCCAGATGACTCCAGTGCAATCTACCGGAAAATGCATGACAGACCCCAAGAGAGACCAGCAGAAGAACAATCTCACCGAGCCCAGTCAATCCCCAAGACATAAGGGATAATACAGAGGTTACTGTTTTTAAGCCATTATGTTTTAGGGGTTTTGTAACACAGCAATAGATAACCTAAATTGTCCAAATTGGACAATAATTCTGTCCAAACAATCTGAGCTTTTAACACACGCTGTCATTTAGACTAACCTGTGCACGACTATGAAAAACTGAAAAACAATCATGAATGATGACAAATTCTTCAAAGATTGGGACCTTCCATCGTATGCATCCATAAGTACCCTACCTCCTCTCCTCTTTCAGATCTTAGTAAACAGAGAAACTTAAAAATATATTAATATCTGGCTGGCTTATTGACTTTCAGTTCAATATGTACTTATCTGGTACCTATTCTGTACCAGGTGTTCCGCTTAACACTAGAAGACAAAAGGATATCAGCAGAGTCAATGCGATTAAGGATTTTACAGCCTGGACTCACAAGCAGAAAGTGCTGGATAAAGTTCACTTTGAGAAGAAACAATTACACCTTTTACAATCCAGACCTACAAGGTAAGAGATTTCCATAGTCTTTAGTCGTACCTGTTAGAGATTTTTTAAAAAACATAAAACAGGGCCATTAAGTCTACTTTGCTTTCTAACCACTAGATGTTCCCTTTGTGAGTCATGATGAATACGCAACTAAGAATATTCCCTGCTTATCTATGCTGGATCATGTTTTTTTTTTTAAAGAAGAAATGAAATGCTCCCTCCAATGAAATGCTCCAATCACTCACCCAAAGGGAATATGTGATCTGGCCAGATGCTGAAGGCTATTCAACTTGGTTTGATAGTTTCTTATTAAAATCAGATGCTAACCAGTGCTGATTATTTGCATGTTTGTTTTTCCTAGTCACAAGAATTGTCATTGCTGAAAATTGTGTGCAAATATATTTATTTGGCTTAACAGTCACTTTGTTGATGTTTCAATTTCCCTGGGAATGCCACAGCCATGTTAAGGCAAATTTTGCAGCTTGACACAATCTAACCAATCTTAAAAAACATCTCCCTCAAGCTCACATCCTCTTTTGGTGTTTACTATATATTTCTCATTTTCCTTCTCAATCCAACATCTTAAAAGAAGATAACTACTTCCTCTCCTCTCAATTACTCCTCAACCATATGCTATCTAAATCCCAGCCACGTGGCTTCCCTAAAGTTATAATCCCAAAGGACAGCAATGATGAGTTGTCTCTGCCCGCCGGACACGCCTCAGTCCTTACCTAGTCCTTACCCTACCTTGGCAGATCTTGTCAAGATCTGCCAGAGTAGACTCTTCTTTCTGGAGCCCTCTCCTCCTCTGGTTCACTGAGACCACCAGTACCTCCTAGTTTTCCTCCAAACTCTAGTGGGCCATCTGCCTTCTCTGAAGGTTCTGCTGCCTCTGTTCAGAACTCACAGGCTAGTGGCCCTCAAGGTGTTACTGTACCCTTGACTTTGCTTCACACTTTACTTTCTCTCTTTGGAGTTTTCATCCCAGGGCTTCCACGATCATCCAGGTGCTGATGACCTCCAATCTGCATTTCTTAGACCTCTCCGGACCCCAGTTCTCTATACGCAAGGTCCCCTTCATCTGAATGTCTCAGAAGCACAAGAAAGCTGGCATGCCCCCAGATAAATTCATCTTTTTCCCTCACAAATATGCTCCTCTCCAGTGTCCCTGACTTAGTCAATGGTGCAATGTGCAGGGAAAGTTAAATATTAAATTTGAACTCAATTGAACATGGACACAAACAATGGTCACCAAGTCCCGGAACAGGTGAGTTAAGGCGTTCATCCAGCACTGCTTTGGAGAAATCTCTATTTCAACCTATTCCTATACATTAGTTATTGAAAAACAATAGACAATCGTGAAAATCAAATTGACTTTTGTGTTCCTTGAGCCCAGTCGTGAAGGGCCTTCTTGACTGGGTTTCATGCCAAACAACTTGTTACAAAAAGACCTAGGGTCCCAGACCGTGCTGAAGCTTCATGAGACCTCTCCTCATCTGTGCACGCATGAGTGGCTGACTCTGGAGCCCAGGCTATTCCTTCCCGGTCTGGTGGTGAATCCTCCATAGTCTGGCAAGTGTGTATATATACATATATACTATATATATATATATATTCCCTTCTCCCCTTCCTGTTGCAATTTATTATATTCATTTGCATATTATATAATCTGCTTATTATATCTGCATTGCCATTTACGTGGGATAAAGCTTGTTTACCCTTAAAGGTATCGTGGGTGTGTCTTTTCTTCTCCCCTCGCGCAACTCCCGCACAAAACATACCTCCATCCATTTAATTGCTCAGTGAGAAACCCAAGAGTGGTTTTTTTTGTTCTTCTCCCCACTTCCACATCCAATCTGTAATCAAGTCTTGCTCATTCTGTCTCCTAAATATCTCTTGGATCTGTTCACAGTCTTCAGTTCCTAATGTCACTATTTTAGTCTAGGCTATCTCCCTCTCTCCCCAACATTATAATCAACCACCTGCTAACCAGTTTCCTTGTTACCAGAATCAATAAGGACGCAATATTCCACTTGATGTGACAGGAATGAGGTATCATCTTAATTCTATCACAAGTGAATTTTCTCTCATTACCAACACAACAGCAACATTTATAGAAGTTGTTATGTTATAAACTTGTAAACACCACTTGGTGCCACCCCAAGCTTCTCCCATAATATAGAGAATAATTGTTCTAAAATGCAAGTCCTCTCATAATTTCCTATTGCATTAGGATAACACCCAGACTCCTTAACATACCTCATAAGACCCTTTACGAGCAGATTCTTGTCCACGTCTTCAGCCTCATCTCTCACTACTCTCTGTCCTTCCCCCAACAATCCTTTACAAGTCATAATTTATATTATTTTTTTGAGACAGGGTCTTGCTCCATTGCCCAGGCTGGAGTGTGGTAGTACAAACATGACTCACTGCAGCCTTGATCTCCTGGGCTCATGTGATCCTCCCACCTTAGCCTCCCCAGTAGCTGGGACTTCAGGCATACGCCATCACATTCAGCTAATTTTTATTTTTTCATTTCATTTCATTTTGCAGTGATGGGGTCTTGCTGTGTTGTCAAGGCTGATCTCAAACTCGTGGGCTCAAGTAAGTCTCCCACTTTGGCCTCCCAAAGTGCTGGGATTACAGGCATGAGTCAAGGCGCCCAGCCATAATTTCTTTTTAAGCTGTAGACTGTTAACCTCTCCTCTCTTCCCTGGCTCTCCTACATTCCATTCTGCCTACCAGGAGAGATTTCTTCACATGCATTGCTAACACCTTGGTGAAACATCCCTTTCTCTAGAAAACCTTTCCCGATAACTTGCCACTCAACTGGGTTTGTCTCCTTCAAGCTCTCAAAGCCCCTGTGCATCTCTTATCACTTCACTTCTACTTTATTGTAATTGCTGGCTTTATTATCTGTTTTCCCTTTAAGACCACAACCTTTGGGAGGTAGGGGCCATGTCTGTCCTCACTGTTGCAATGGTATGGATTTCGTATGAACAATGGCAGCATCTAGCACACAAATAAATTCAATACAGTAAGCTGGTATCATTTATGAACTTCCTATAGTTCACAGAAGTCCAACAGCCTAGGCTCTGAACAAGTAGATTATATTATTCTGTTAGACTGAGAAACAGGAACACCAAGGGAGCACTTAAGTTAGAGTGCAAGGCCTGTAATCCTCCATCTTTCAAGCACATCAGAACCTATTCATAATCATTCATTTTTTTCAACCTATCAGTTTTGTCTCTTTGCTTTAAGCTTCCAGCTCAAGAGTTATGCCAGTGACGGGGCATGGAGTCTTCATGGTGGATGTAGCTAGTCTTATGCTGGATAAGAGGCCATGTTTCCCTTTACTAACAATGATCTTCCATCCCACACTACCAAGATGTCAAGGCAAGACGTGATGTAACTACGGGTTTATTTTTCTACTCCAAGAATTGCAGATGTAGTCTGTCAATGATATGGAATGCTAGGGTTTCCTGACAGAGGAATGAGAAATCTGGGGTTAGCATGGAGGGCAACCATCCTGGACACCAGGGACAGACTCTTCCAGAACAGCCCAGAAGCCTATCACCATCAGGTCCAAAGGCAGAATCCAATGTAGACTGCCTTGGCTATCCAAGGATTTTTATTTAAAGAAGAGTAATTCTAGATACGTGGGCTTCCATGGAAGTGATTCCTGGGACATAGTGGTTGTTAAAGTCATAAGCAACTCTGGGTGAATTGATGGAAGAAATAAAGGAAGCAGAGTCTAGCCCTGTGGGAAAGAGGAAGCTAAGAAACTAGGTGAAGTGGTTGTCTAACAGGCCAGGGTTAAGGGCTGGTTCTTGTTTGATTGGGGGATTTCAGGATAAACAGAACCTACGGCAAAATGACAATTAGGCAGAGGGGGCTTAGGGAGAGGGCTGGAGCTCTATGCTCACCTGAGTACCTAAAGACTTTCCTGTGCATACATACTGCTACATCAGTCTTGTGTTGCAAATAAAATACTAGGCAAAAGCAAGGAGACTGTTTCTGGACACTGTCATGAGTATCAGGAAAGTTTCCAACATATTTCCAGCCCAGCCCTTCATTATTGCCATCATTTAGGTGAGGTTGACACAAGCAGACTAAGGCTACGTTTCACAGGTTCCCAATTGCATGGAAGATGAACAAGCAATCAATTATTTGTATTTGAAGCTGCTGCCTGATTATCATACTACTTTACCTATATTAGGTGGGTATGCTAATAGCTGGAGTGAAACATTCAAAAGCAAATTATGGTTTTGATTTTCTATGAATCAATTGAACTGCAGTACTTTATTGCTTAAAAATATGATGGACCAAAACATCTTAATTTGGAAAAAGAAAAACAGAAAATTTTTCCAAGAAAGTATCAATTCAAAATTAGTTGAATGCAAAAACCAAAGAGGAAATTTCCTTTTTTTCCTCGAGTGAAAATGGCAAATTAAGTCAGCACAAAACTCAGAAAATAAGATATATAGCTGTTAGTCTACTAGTAAGTAGGATCATTTACCATGTTTTCAATAAGGCAATTTCCAGTTTCCTAACTTCTTCCTCTACCTCAACTGTCCACTCCCATGGTCTGAGTTTTTATGTTGTCTCTATAGCTGTACAAACTTAAAAACCACTAATGCAAGAATGCAGCTGTTGACCCATCAGCTCGTGATCTGTATTGCTTCTGCAATTGTCCCCACTGACCAATTTAAACTTCTTTGACCTCTTTGGAAATTAATATTTATTGATTTTTTTCTAATTCCTCTGAACTCCCCTGGACCTTTCCTGTCCTATCTAAAATTCAGTACTGCAGTGGGTCCCCTGCCAAACTGTGTCCCCCAAAAGATACATCCAAGTCCCAACCCTTGGTGCCCATGAATGTGATCTTATTTGGAAATAAGGTCTTTGCAGATATAACAAATTCAAGGATATCTGAATGAGAATATCCTGGATATACAGGTGGTTCCTAAATCCAATTTCTGGTATCCTTATAAGAGAAAAGGAGAAAGAGAGAGACTTGAGACACAGAGAGATGCCATGTGAAGGTGGTGGCAGAGATTCAAATTATGCAGCTGCCAGCTAAGGAACACCAAGGATTGCCAGTGGCCACTGGCAGGGAGGAGAGAGGCATGAACCGATTCTCCCTTAGAGTTTCCAGAAGGAACCCACCCTGCCAACACTTTGACTTTAGATTTCTGGAACTGCAGGAGAAGCTCTTGTTTTAAGCCACTAAGTTTATAGTAATTTGTTATAGCAGCTTAGGAAACTAACTCAATCTCCCTTGCCCTCCTTTTCTTTCTACTTATCTGGCAAAGCTCCAGTTCTGGATGGACCCAACTATTAGCTGTACCAGGACAGCCAAAAGCCAGTGAAAAAAATCATCAGTATCAAGTAGAGTCATAATCATCAATCTGGAATGGAATTCACCCTGTACGTTCTTCTCCTCCTCTCCCTGTTAGGAGATAACCTCACTTATTACCTAGACAAACTCAGTCACCACTGGATGAGCTCACCAAATGTATCATTCTATCTACCGCTGCAGCTTCCCTCTGATTGCAGTGGAGTTCATTTCTTTTCTGATACTAGCCCTTGTTTCCGTGTCTTGTAACCCATCTACTCCTCACTTCTCAGCACCTTTACCCTATCTCTTCCGTCTCATATATTCTAACTCCTTCTACTGCCTCTTTCACATTTGCTTTTCCTCTTGATCTCTCTTGCATGGCGACAAACAATGGTGACAAATCAGAAGGCACACATACAACCCCCTACAGACACATATCGATTTCCTCCATCATCCATCTTGTCCTATTTCTTACCCACTTAACTGCTGACCTTCTCAAAAATGTAACCCCATTTTCACCCAGTTCCCACTAACTTCTCACTCTACACTAATCTGACATCTGCCCCAAACAATCCACCCAGGCAGCACTTGCTAAGTCACCAATAATCTCTAGTTGAGTGGAACCACTAGTGTTGACGGACATTTTTCTGTACTTCTTCCACTTGACTTCATGGTATTAAACACAGTTAACTGTAGCCTCCTGGATGCCTTCTGTTCTTGGTGTCCACCTCATCTTAGGCTTACGGTTTTCCTCCTACCTCTCTGGCCACTGCCTCTCTATCTCCTTTACAGGCTCCTCCTCCTCTATCTAGTCTCAGGGACAATAATCTTCCCTTGTCTATAAGACTGTCCTTGGCCCTCTTTTCTTTCCATTCTGTTCTTGTTTCCTAGCCAATCTTATACGTAATCATCACTCTAATTATTATACATATGCAAATGACCTGAAATTTACATAACCAGCCCAGACCTCTCTTTTGCATTCCATATATTCAACTGCCAACTCTGGATATCACAAAGTTGACTCAAGCACATACCTACACATCTAAAATTGGAATCATACCCCCAAACCTGTCACTCTTCTAAAGTACTCATCTCAGGTAAAGTCACCACCATAAACCAACACTAGGGTGTCAAACTTTACACTTTAAAACAATTTTTTTATTTTTAAAATTGTCAACTTTATTGAGGTATAATTGTGTACAAACTGCATGTTTACATATACAAGTAGATGAGTTTGGACATATGCATACAACCAAGATATCACCACAATAAAGGTAATAAACACATCCATCACCTTCAAAAGTTTCCTTGTGTCCCTCTGTGGGGTTTTTTTGTGTGTATGTGTGTGTGCGTGTGGTAAGAACATTTAACATAAAATCTACCATCTTAAATTTTTAAGTGCATAATACTGGATTGTTAATTAGAGACACCGTATTATACAGTAGACCTCTAGAACTAATTCATCTTGCATAACTGAGCTTTTATGGCCATTGAGAAACAACTCCCCACTTCCCCCTCCCCTGGAAGCCGCCCTTCTACTTGACTCTTTCAGATACCTCATGGAAGTGGGCTCACGCCACATTTGTCCATCTGTACCCAGTATATATCACTTGGCATGGTGCCCTCCAGGTTTACCCATTTTGTCACAAATGGTAGGATTTCTTTCTCTTTTAAGACCAAATAATATTGCCCCCAAATGTCAAAATGGAACATTCCTTTCCAAAGGTGACACTGCTTCTATCTCTCCTTTCCATGTTTGCCCCATTACTAAGTCGTTTGTTCCTTATAAAATCTCTCAAATCCATCCCTTTCTACTACCAGACATTAGTTTAGGCTACTATCATCTGCAAAATACCTCCCACTGGTTGTCTGCAGCCACACACACTCCTGAATTTGCTCTAAACAAGGCAGAATCAGTGGGGAGCTGGTGTTTGGTTACCTCTCCAGCCTCAGCCCACACCACACTCAGCTCTCCATTCTCTAGCCACTGGTCTTTCTCGCTCTCCTAGACTGCTCACCTCTCCTTCTTCTACTACAGGGCCTTTGCACAAGCTCTTTCTGCTGCTCATTTTCTACATTTCTACACTTTCCTCAGACTCTAGCCCAAACCTCTCTTCCTTAGGAAAGTTTCCCTGACCCCTCAAGACTAAGTGAAGTCCCCCCTCTCATTCTCCCAAGTACCTTTCCTTCATTGCCCTTATCACAGGTGTGACTTTACCTTTACTTTTGTAATTTCAACATTTGACCAGCTGTCTCTCCACTATATCGTGCATGCCAGGAGGTCACCGACTAGGTCTGGTTTGGCTCACAGCTATATACCCAGAGCCAGGTGACATTCCGGCATGTGGTAGACACTCAGTAAAAGTTTTTCATGCTTTTCTCTCCCCCCCAACACCCAAGACCCTAGGTGTGCAGAAAATCTTAAAAGCACAAAGGGAATTCTGACACATTGTAGATTTCCAGGGCCAACCCCTGCAGCTGATGATTTTCTGTCAAGAGGAAATAAAAGCATAACTCAGTGGTGTCTTCACAGTTTCTGCCTGCCAGTTCTACTTTTCTATAAATACAGTCCTCATTTTCAAGGATTTTGGATAAGATCGCTGCAGTTGACTATTTTGGGGAGGCACTGCCTGTTCTATTTCAGAGGGGATGTTATCATCTGTCTTCATTCCTGGGGCAGGTGTGGAGGCACATTGTGGACACCACTGCAGATTCACATAAGAAGCTGAATGTATCAGGCTCACAGGTTCACAAGCCCTGGGCAGGGCCTCGGAGGGCAGACTGAAAGGCATGTGGGGATCATCTCCCTGAGGACCCATTACTTTATGTTTCATCCATTCCTGTTTTCCTCCTGCCATCCTGTGATGCAGGACTGCTGCTGAGAGCTACTCCTTGTCTTAATAGTGCTTTTACCACCATCTGGAGCTCAGCCTCTGGGTCTTAACGCTCAGGACCTTTTAAGGATGGCAGCCTTCAGCTTAGAATAGGAAAGATGTAAGAGTAGCATTCAAAGTGGAGGTCTAAGTTCAAAACATTCATGTAAACGTTGATGTCAAAATTGAGGGAAACGTTGAAATCATAACTTTCCAATGTAGTTTTCTTATTGCTATACAAGAGCAAATAAGATTTCTGAGTGTCCCCTTGTATAAGGTACGCTATCTACTATCAAATATTGCAATTTATTCCTTGCAGAAAAGTACACTCAGAAATTTAATTACAAAGAGACACATAAGCCCCTGTAACAAGTTACAGTTAAACCACAGTATAGCTAATCATGGCAAATTATAAATGGAACCCAGTCTGTAAACAATAACAAGCCAAGTAAACACTGTATTGATGTCTTTTTGTGTGTTCAAAGAAGGATATACTTTTAAATACAAATAAATAATACAATTACATGGACTTATCCATTGTATTTAAAAAGGTGGATAATATTGTACATATGAAAGGATATGACATAGACTGAGTAAGATTTTCTCATTAACCAAAGTCTACTCAGCCTCCTCTGAACTCCTTTTTCCTTTTTTCTAAATTAATACACAATAGTTGTATATATTTTGGGGGTACATTTTGATATATATTTGTATATAAATACATACATTTTGTATATATTTTGGGGGTGATATTTGGATGCATGTATACAATGTATAGTGATCAAATCAGGATAATTGGGAATATCCATCATCTCAAACAGTTATCTTTTCTTTGTTAGAACATTCCAATTCTTCTCTTCCAGCTATTTGAAATTTATAAAAAATTCTTAACTATAGTCTAATCTATTATACTTTATTCCTTGTAACTAACTGTAGTTTTGTACTCATTAACCAACTTCTCTTCGTTCTCCCTTCTCCCACCCTGAACTCCTTTTCACTGAGCCTGACTTTGGCCTTCCATGTTCTTCTTTCCATTGTCCAATTTCAGCAAGGATCCTGGTAAGTCAGTTTAAGCAGAATCTCCCCATCTTCAATATCATATCATTCTCATTATTTAATCATCAGGTTCCTCAGTCCCCACCATCTCCCAGGTGATATCTGATCACCCTGGCCTGTCTTCAGCAAGAATCCTGTTACATTGGCTTAGCCAGAATCCCCCTTACTCTTGATGTTTCCTTTTAGTAATTTTCTACCCAGGGACCCTCACTCTGCTCCCTGGTTGTAAATTTCCACTTGTCCATGCTGTATCAGAGTTGAGTCCTGACCATTTCTCCCACTGCAAGACCCGATTGCAGTGGTCCCTATACTTCTCTCAGTGGTCTTGAATAAAGACTGCCTTATCTTCAACAAGTGTCAATGAATAACTTTTCCTCTAACAACACATACATACAAGACAAAAATATGTATACTAGCTAAAATTGACTAACCAATGAACATTCCCTCAGTCAACCAATTCTCATGTATATTTATTTAGATATGACTCTTATACACACATGGAAAAGTTTGCTTTTGGTATGTGTGAGATAGTGTCTCCGCTGGTCACCCAAGCGACAGTGGCACAAGCACAGCTCACTGCAGCCTTGAACTCCTGGGTTCAAGCAATCCTCTCACCTCAGCCTCCTGAGTACCTGGGACTACAGACATGTGTCCCCATGCTAATTTTATGTTTTGTAGAGATGAGGTCTCACTATGCCGCCCAAGCTGATCTTTAACTCCTGGGCTCAAGGGATCCTCTTACCTGGGCTGTCCAAAATGTTGAGACTGCAAGAGAGAGCTACTGTGCTTGGCCAACTTTCTTAAAACTAGCATATCTTTAGTTATATCACATGCCCATCCATCTATCATGATATAAAGGTATTCTCTACTGTATTCTCTACTTTCTTTAATTCAGGAGCAGAATGTCGCTAAGAAAACAAAACAAAACTGCATACAAATATCGCATTCACCTGCCATGTTCATCAGTCTGGCCATAGAGATCACAAAAACTTGCTATGATCGTTAATGATAAGAATGATTTAAGGTTAGCAACTCTATTTGTCGCATGTTTTCATTCTTTCTCCCAAACGAGCTTAAAACAAAAATTTTTGAAGATGTTTAATAATTCGTGAGTAATCTGATGCCACTGTGTTTGCACCTATCAGGTGATATGTTTTCTAATGTCTTGAAGAAGTTGGCATAATGGGTCATGTAAGAAGCCTCAGGGCTTTGGCTTGTGGCCTTGACAAATGTACTAAACCAAGCCCTTGACTGGCCAGGAGGAAATGCATCCACCATTCCATCATTCAGGGATTCATGCTGACAAATGACAATTACCGAAATGTATATACAAACCATTTTGCTTAGCAAAGCAGGAAGAGACCTTATGGCATCTTTGTTACATATATATATATACACACACATATATATATATGTGTATGTGTATGTGTGTGTGTGTATATACATATATTTCAATGCTTATAAAACACTCCCATTTTCTTTCTTGTTTCAGTGTCTTACATCTTACTTTGCCTAAAGAATATATTTCATTTAGAGTTCTTCTCTCTGAGACAATGACCTAAGTGCCCTTTTCTGTCTCACTCAGCAGAGGATACGCATTTGGAGTTTTGTTCACTTGTAAATCACTCAGTTGTTTTTAGGGATGCACAAATGACCTACAGGTTTTGCGACACTTATTAAGGAACCAGTACAATGACTGAGAGAGTAGAGAATGCAGAGCCAGAGTGGCGGGACTTATATGAGAAATGATTTAGAAATTTATGAAATTCAGAGATTCATTCTTATCTCAGGAATTAACAAATATAACATCAGCATGGTGGGGCTTCCATCTAAGAAACAGAGTCAGAAAACATGAGCTAGTCAGAAAACATGGCTACCATGAGAATTAAGATTTCAAGACTCTGCCGCTTTTCTATGTTATTCTCTTTCTTTTCCAGAAGTGATTAGCATTAAAATTCTCAGATCTGTGGACTGATATTCAGCGACAAGAAGCACATCTCCTATTTCAAGGTTAGTTTGGGGTTGAGGCAAAGCGGGAGGAAACCCAAGAAATGGAAGAGGTGATGATTCTGAGCAGGCGAGAAGGCAGGTTGAGTTTTTGACGATGTAGAGGGAAGAAGGAAATGAAAGCCTTCAAGCCAGGGTAGCCCTGGGAATGACTGGGCACGTGATTAGAAAAATCAAAATGAAGTTCCATGGACTTAGTTGTGACCCTCCCACATTCACATGTTGAAACCCTCACTCCCCATGTGTTGGTATTTGGAGAAAGGGGACTTTGCGAGGTGATTAGGATTAGATGAGGTCATGTAGGTAGGGCACTCATGATGGATTTAGCGTCTTTATAAGGAGAGACTCTCGCCAGCCTGCTCACACTCACTCACATGCTCTCTCTGTGCACACAAAAATGAAGAGGTGATGTGAGTGTACAGCAAGATGGCTGCCATCCACAAGCTAAGAGAAGAGGCCTCAGAAGGAAACCTATCTTGCAGCAACTTGATCTTGGTCTTCCAGCCTCCAGAACTGTGAGAAACACATTTCTGTTGTTTAAGCCACCCAGTCTATGGTATTTTGTTATGGCAGCCCAAACCGACCAAAACCAAAGAGAATCTATATAGCTCTTCCACTATCTGACTTCAGACCCAATGGGGCGAAGTCAAAACTCTGTGTCTCTCCCTGTAGCACATTTCCCTCTGCACACCCTTACTTCTTGAAAAAATATCCACCTAAGATGCCACACAAACTCTCCACAAACATTAACTCATATAAGGTATTTTTCTTACTTCTATTTTTATAGATGAGGAAGCCAAAGCACAGTATTAATAAACTGAGCAAGATCATACAACCAGCAAGTATCAGATTTGGGATTCAACCCCAGGAAGTCTGGCTCCAGGATCTGTGCTCTTAACCCCTCAGCTGTGCTGACTTGCCCCACATTTCTTTGCTGTCCATTGAGCCACAAACTGTACAGTTATCTTTGCCACTACAATGATTCATTTGTATTCTTTGTTTTCCTGTTATGCCCAAGAATCACTTATTCAAGGTTTTCCTCCATGAAATAACCTATTCTTACCTGCCAGTAACTATATAACTTGTTTTCTGCTATGTGTTCACTTTTACTGGAATAGTGAAAATAACATTGAATATAATAAATAGATCATCAATGCCAGAATAAAAGCATTCAATTATAGAAAAGGGGGAGTTCTAAATTCAGATTATTCATAGATCAAATAAAAAGAGTGGTTCTTTAATTTAAAAACAAACAAAAAAACATGAGATATGAGAAAACACATAAGATATAAAAGTCATTCTTGGTCATATTGAAGAATTTTTAAAGACAAGGGCAATTTCAAGGCTTGATATTTTTTTCCCTTTGGTTCAAACAGCCTATTGCAATTCAATTCTATTAATTAAGATAATAGAGTTGAAGGCAACAAATACCCAATGAGAAATGAAAAACCAAATCATCTTACCTGCTGACGTGTGTTTGAACTTTTCGCTTTTCTTCTTCCTCCATTTCCAAGGCTTGAAAATCCTTCCCAGGTTGGCAAACTTACTTCTCCTGCGGATGGGTGGGGTGTGGGTGCCTGGGACGAGGGAGTCAGAACGCATCGCCGCCAGCCTCTCCACTTCCTCAGCTTGTTATTTCCAAGAAAGAGATGAAAATAAAGAGAGAAAAAGAGTGTTAAAATGGGAGCCTCACAGATGGCCAACGTTTTCCATGGTTACAGATAACAGAAACCACGTGACCAGAGTTTCTTTTTGCCTTTTGGAATGGAAGTCATACCAGGGTGTTCTGAAGGCTGAGGACAGTTGGCCAAACCCTAGAGATTCAGAACACCCCAGCCAAATTGCTCAACTTCTACTTAGGCTGGAGGAGGAAGAGAAAGAGGAAGAGAGCTCTCAGGACAAGTCAGGGAATCCGCCCAAAACAGGGAGAGGCCACCAGAAGAATCAAATGAGAGTCAGTGTAACTACTGGTCCAGCAATTTCTCAAATAAGACTTGGCAAATGCAATCACTACAGCACTGTCTGCTGAGAAAAAAGAAGAGAGAAAACATTTATCAACTGTCTATTCCAAAGCCAATGTCTCCAACACCCACTGCTCTCTACTTCCTACTACCTGGCTTTACCTAGACCTTCAGCAGCACTGAAATCTGTTAAGCAAGTGACTGTACTTTAGGATTACTGATCTATTTTAGAATCACTCACACTTCCATTAGATTTTACAATTGTCTTAATTCCACTAGTTTTTCTTTTCCTGGAGTCTTGCTTAAAAAAAAAAAAACTTAGAAATTGAGAGCTGGGGGTATCTTTAGGAAAATCTACGCTAATCTCAATAACGGAACACTTGAGCATATTCAGACTTTCAAACTCATAATGCCTAGTGGACCCTTCCTTAAAGGTCACAATCATCCCAACCTCTTTTTACCACATGAAATAAAACTAACTCTTTTCCATATTTACAGAGTCCAATACCCCAACTTAAATTTTTAAGACAGGAATAATCAGAGACAACAAGCTCTTTGGCAAAATTGAGGGTGTGGATTCAACTTCCCAGAAAGCAAAACAGTATCTGAAGCCGTGGCAAATCCCAAACCACTTTGTTTGGCCTTGACCACAGTCTCTGAAAAAAATCATCCAGACTTCTGCAACCGATGCATTCCTTGCAAGTTCAACCTGCCAATGACCACATAAAAATGATAGTCTGCTTCTTGTGGTCTGAACATAGTTTTAACTCAGGAGATCCATTCATTCAATACATATGCAATTTTGAGTGTGTGCTATGGCAGTTGTATTGGTGACAGATGTGATAAGCTAGTAAGAGCTCCCCACAGCAGGACTGAAAGAAAGCAGATGGAATTGAGAGACACATCGGAAGCAAAGTCAAAAGAACTTAGTGACTGAATGAGTGACCTGAAGGACTGGAGGCAGATCATTGGCAATTCCCAGATTCAGGTCAGCAGAGTAGTACCCTTCATTCATAGAGACAAAGAAGACACGGGAGGGCACAGGTTTAGGGGTGAGGGCAGCCATGATTTGGACATATTGCAATGAAGAGGGCACTTAAACCTTTTACTACCTGGTTCAACGCACTGGGAGCTCCTTTTTTCAATCATTTAACTAAGTGGCCACTTAAATCTCTGCCAGACACTATGACCATTTCTGGGGAAGACACACAGGAAAACCAGTCTTGAGCACAGAGTCCCAAGGAGGAGACAGAGGGATCAGTGTGTAAGAACATACCACAACAGAGCTACGATGTAAAACTCAATGGAGGTGAAGAGGAGAGAGCAACAAATTCTGCTTCACAGCATTGGAGAAGACCTCGAGGGAGGTCACTTTGGGCTTAAGTTTTGAAAGAGGAGGAACTGTTCTTCCTGCAAAGGGAAGAGGGAGAAGTGGATCCCTGGGAGGAGAAACAGACCCAACAGGAACAGAGAGGGATGAAAGCACGGAACGTCTGGGGACTTGAAGGAACTCAGTCAACTGTGAGCCTCAGTGACATTAGGTGAGATGAAGCACTAATGGAGAGAGAGTGGGGTTGGAGGGTCTGCAACCAGATCATGCAAGCTCTTGAAATGAATTGGTATGTGGGGTTCATCCTCTGAGCAGAGGGACAAGGAAATTTGAGAATGGGAAACTGGCATTATTACATTCAACCAAAATGTACTGCATGCTCACTCTATACCAGATGCTTAGGCTATGAGGTAAACAAAACAGATAAAAATACCAATTCATAGGGTTCACATGCGGAGGTAGGGTGAAGGGCAGACAGCAAACACTGAAACCAAATAAATTATAGAGTATGCCAGAAGACACTTGCTTTGGGGAAAAAAATAATGAGTAGAACCCGGTAAAGTAGTTCAAGAGTACCTGGCGTGGAATGGGGGGGTCGGCCTGATCGAGAAGGGCCGATCCCCCCATTCCATGCCAGGTACTCGAGAATGGGGGGGTCGCCTGATCAGGATGCAACTAGATTTGTTTCTTAGGAATCTCACTGCAGTAGCAAAGGTAACCTGACTCAGAATATGGGGAAATCCTTGACAGCGAGAACCATCAGGAGGACACTGCAATCACAGTGACTAGGATTCAAGCAGGAGCATGACAGAAGGATAGGAAGAAAAGATGAGATTCAGCAGATTTGATAACTCTCTGGATAAACATGAGCAAGTGCCAGGAAGTGAGAATGGCTAACATTTTTAGTTTTCATGACTAGGTCAATGTGATGATTTTACATGTTTTAAAGAATTTGATGATAAAGGAAGAAGCAGAATAGGATGGCGGCTCAATGGGGACAAGAACTTTGCAGCCAGATAATTCAGTATTTTTGCAAAGGCTCTTTAGGGGTTAGAACTTTATTTCTTGAGGTAATGAAGAACTATTGAGAGGAAATTTGCCAAGGCAGGAAGGAGAGACTTGATTTGGGGGTCAGTAGGCTGAGATGCCAGAGCCAGGGGAAAGTAAGAGACCGAAGATGTAGAGAAAAGGCTGAGAAATGTATGAAACATGGGTCTTAGGAAGGAGAAGAAGTGGGATCAAAAGTGCACAAAAGTATTAGTGATCAGGAGATTTTATGCTGAGTGATTGAAAGTTTGAACTGAGGTGTCTGATCACAAATGGCATAGATCAGATGTGGGCCTCTGGGAGAATAATCTAGCAGCAGTGGTAAAATAACAGATTATTGGAGGCTAAAGGAGTAAGATAAAAGATTCAGAAGGTTTTAAGTACGGTTGTGGAATGGCTGAGTAGAGTGGTAACAATAACAACAACACAGCTACGACAACGAATAAAAAAGATATCAAATTAGGCAAGTAAATGGCCTCAGAAGTATGAATTTGAGCATTCTGCTTTTTAAATGGCATCAGCTGCTCGAGTTGGTGCTTCTTCAACAATGTCAGCAGAGCCACATAAGTAGTGATAATTGCAGGAAACCAAAGCAAAGAGGTATTGAGTCCAGGAGGGAAGCAAAGTCACCACAGTCCAGAGGTCTGATTCTCCCAAGGACACCTTCTCTTTCATACTCATCACTTTCCCTCCCATTTCTTACCTTGGTGAATAGTCTTGTTGTTGCTTTTACAAGTCTCCAACCTATATTTCTAGACTTACTCTCCTGCCTTCAAACCTGTATTGGATACTTTCACTAGAAGTCTGTTCCTTGTAGGAACTACAAGTGACTCCCCACAGCATACATTAGGAAGTTCTAATGTCCTATATTGGCCTTCAGACAAGGCCAATAATCACTTATTCAAGATTTTTTCCTCCATGAAATAACCTATTTTTTGTATTAAAATAGCCTGACTTATTACTCTCAACCCGAGTAAGCTGCTCAGAATGATCTTCTAGCACTTCTCTAAACATGGGTTGTAGTCAAAATGAAATCCTCCCTGTAGAAGCAGCTCATCCCGGGATCTCTGGATCCCAGTGGTCTTCAAGGGGATGGGTATCTGCATTCGGCTGGAAGATTTCCTATCATTCTTTGATTCTCAAAAGAGCCTAAGACACAAAAGGTGAAGTTGTAAAAATATTCAGTTTGAGAATTCTCTGAGTTCAGCCAACACAAAACATCTGCTAAAGGTTAAAGAGAGATTATACACAGAATCCTTTAAAAAAATCAAGAGAGGAATTATTCAGGGTTGATACTGAGTTTGCTTCTCATGGTTGGCACTCAATAATGACTTATTAAATAGGTAACTGGATAACTGCATTTGATTCAATTCATTCCCTCACATCTTCAGAGGTGTGAAAATAAGTATCGTTATTTGTCTTTAAAAAAAAGTGCCATGAGAACCAAAAGGCTGTTCCACAATCACATCTTTGAGAAATGGATACAAATTATTCTGAAATTGCCCCATTAAAATAATGATATGAAATTAGAAGTGTCTTTGAAAAACCAAGAGTGGCAAGGAACAGAGGGTATTATAAAGGTATAATTATAACTCAGTAGTTAAATGAATGCTTAATAAGTATTATTATGAAATTCATGATGTTTAGCTCTTAAATTCAGTAGATTATTAAGCAGACTGGATCACATTAGGTTTAGTTGATTTATATTTTAATCACCCCATTACATTTTTCTTCAATTCATTTGATGATGGAGGCTAGCTCTGCCATCAGATAATGATATTGGAAGGCTTAAGTGTGAGGATGGCTCAAGAATGAGCCAATTTGTGAATACAGTTTGAAAAGGAAGGGAAGGCTTGGTGCGGTGGCTCACGCCTATAATTACAGCACTTTGGGAGGTCGAGGCAGGTGGATCACCTGAGATAAGGAGTTCAAGACCAGCCTGGCCAACATGGTGAAACCCTGTCTCTACTAAAAATACAAAAAATAAGCTGGGTGTGGTGGCAGGTGCCTGTAATCCCAGCTACTGAGGCTGAGGCAGGAGAATCACTTGAATCCAAGAGATGGAGATTGCAGTGAGCGGAGATTGCACCACTGCACTCCAGCTTAGGTGACAAAAGCGAAACTCCATCACACACACACAAAAATAAAAATAAGAAAATAAAAAAAGAGAGAGAGAGACAAAAGAAAATGAAGGGGGAAAAAAAAAAAACAGGGTTCAGATTAAAGTGTTCTCCCACTGCAGGAACCAAAGAAAGAAAGGGATGAAGGCAAGTGGGAGAGCAAGGCGCAGCCTGCCATGTTTTGGAATCACAAACAGCCTTCCTTGGAAATGGAGCATGTAAAGACAGCTTCGCTTTGGCCTGCTCAAAGGTGGCTACCTCATGCTGTCTGGAGAAAATGCTGAGCTACACATGAATCAGCTTGAATGTCAACTGCCAGGACTGAGCATGTTGAATCAAAATGTTGGAAGCTGGGCAGCTGAGCTCCTTCAGAAGGGTGAAGTGAGGAGCGAGCCATGGGCAAGCAAACTCCTGGGGTCTTTCGGCTCTACCACCCAAGAGAACGCTCTTTAAAGGACCACACAGTTTGGGCTCCCATTTATGACAAAACTGGATTTTGTTTTATCCACAGGGTGGAAATGATTAGGAGATTATTTTTCTTTCTCCTTAGAAGGGCTAGAAAGAAAATATTTGATGTGTGCATGATTTTAATGAACAAGAACCAAAGCACCTAGGCCTGATGGTGTTCTGAACCCCAGCCCTTGTGGCAGCCTGGGATGCCTCTTGGTGGGCTCCTAGGGCCAAATAGTAAGTACTTTAGGCTTTATGGACCATATGGTCTCTGTTGAAGTGGGAGGAGCTGGGCCAAGGGCACTCCTCAGGTACACCATATTTCTCATGGTGGTTTGGCTTTCAAAAGGCATGTGCAAGGATGGCACCACCTTGGCTTCCTGCTGGCCTAGAAAGTGCTAGTCATACAGTGTCCCAGGGAGCAACCTGGAATGAAGGAAGCACGGTGTCTGTGCCATCTGATGTCTAGTCAGAGTCAGCACCAGAGGCAGGAGGGCAGCCCATTTGGGACCCCAGTGGAGATCTCTCCATGTGCTAAGTGCCCCTAGGGTTTTTGGAGGACCTAAGATTCTCATAAATTGGATTCTTGTTTCTTGATCCTAAGTGAACTCAATAACAGAATGTTTCTGTTGCAGGATCTGATAATCTTCACTTTTGCTTATAATTAGAAGGGGTTATATATCCCCCTTATTTCACCACCCTAGGAATGGGAACCAAAATCAGAGTGGAGGTAAGCTAGGCTGTCAGCTCACTACGCTGAAGCAGCACTGCCTTTTTTTTTTTTTTTTTTTTTTTTTTTTGAGACAGGGTTTTGCTCTGTCACCCAGGCTGGAGTCTGGAGTGCAGTGACACGATCTTAGTTCACTGCAACCTCCACCTCCCAGGTTCAAGCCATTCTCATGCCTCAGCCTCCCGAGTAGCCGGGACTATAGGAATGCACCACCACACTAGGCTAATTTTTGTATTTTTAGCAGAGACAAGGTTTCACCATGTTGTCCAGGCTGGTCTTGAACTCCTGGCCTCATGTGATCCGCCTGCCTTGGCCTCCCAAAGTGTTGGGACTACAGGTGTAAGCCACCACGGCTGGCCTGCACTGCCTTTTCCTGTCCTGCAAAATGATGCCACACAGGTGCCCAGACATTCAGAAAGGTCCCTTTTATAAATGTACTGTCACTTTCAGAGCTACCTTATCATAAATAAATGAAGGGTTAATATGAATTATCATATGAGGACACTATTTTTCCTTTTTCACTCTAGAATAAGTCATACCATACTCTTACAGAGGCTGGATCTCTTGGAAGTGTTTCTGACATCCTAGAATTGATTAACCAGAAGATTTTTTTGTTTTTTGATTTTTATTTAAAAAAGAGTAAAACATGTTTATTCTAAAAATCCAGAGTGCCTATCTGGTTTCATTAGGAATGGGATGGGGACTTAAAGTGGGGAGTGGATGGGACAAGGATTGGGTATTAAAGAGGGAAAACGATGGGGACAACAGAGACTCTTTTAGCACATAGAGGTTGCCTAGTTAAAGGAAAAATATATGCCACGAAGGAGCTAGGAGATAAATCAACAAGGCCGTGTTGTCCAAGAGCTATTAAACACAGAAACGATGCCTGTTAACATTGGTGAGTACGAGGATCACTGACCTTCACTGCCTTCACCTCCTCCTTTGAGGCTCTTTTGCACCTCTGTGCACCACCCTCCTCCCCCCCATCCCTTAGCATCCAGTCAAAGAGGGATCCAATTTATGTATTAGCACCAAGCTGTGGACACTGATACTGGCTGAGCATGTGGTAATGAGACAGCAACATTTAACTAAGGGTTTATCTGTCTGAATCCAAAGACTGGATGGCTTGAGTAATGCAAGTCCTGGTGGGGATGGGGAGGAGGAGGGAGCTCTGGTGCTCCTCAAACACTTGGACACACAGGTGGCTATGTTTTCTACGTGGGAACCATCAGAGGAAATTCCATTTACATTCCACACAAAACACCACCCACACCCCAGACGCAACCATTACGCCACATCATGACATTTAGCAGTCTTCCTCACTACGTCTCTGGAGGGAGAGGTCAGCGTTTACATTGAGAGAGTTCAATCTTATTGCTTACAAGAATGGTAGTCCTCATGCGGGATGAACCAATAATGTGTGCATGCCTATACGATAGAGTCCTGTGGGCTGGGAGCTGGTGGGAGAAGGGAGGGAAGCTGCATATACCTGGACCCAAACTTCTCAACAGATTTGCTCAGGCGCTTGGCCAACCTCCTCCTTTGTCTCTGGCTTCTACAGAGTTCTGCCTGGTAAAGGCAGCTCTAGTCACTGCCAGAGGCAAGTCCCTAGGGATGCTTTCATCATAGGTGTGCTGCTGCCTACTGCACTGTGAACAGGCAGAGCTGCCCTTTAGTGGTCCCCTGGGAAAACACTGTGCTGACACACAATGTGGGGAGATGGGAAGGAAGGGAAACTCACAGGTCCATAGGTCCAAAGATGGCCCAAGTCATGTTTCTGTTAATTTGCTCCTGAAGCATGAATTGACAGCTAAGAAGAATACAAGAACATCCATAAATCCTGGTGCCCTAAGATGTACCAATTTTAAAGAAAGCAAGAAGGTAGCTCTACTGGTTTTGGAATCGTAGGCTACTGTATCAGAAAGAGGCCACATGACCAATGTGGTTTATGGGACTCTGCGTTTCCTTCTAACAGGAGGGGGGATTCTAAACGGTATAGTACTTCCTTAGGTATCGGTGCTGATGACTATTATGATGGTAAAGATCATAATTGATGATGATGAGGATGAGGAGGATAACAGCATTCATAACGGCTAACATGTTTCAGTCGCTAAGTCTATTCCACTGATCTAAGCACTTAAAATGTGTTACCTTATATAATCCTCAAATTAAACTTGTGAGCTAGGGCTATATATTATCCCCATTTTAGAGCTGGAGAAATTGAGAAGGGACTAATGAATAGGAAAAAGCAATTCTCGAAAGAAGAGAAACACATGCTTTTAACTAAGACATGTCTATTTGCAAGAATATCTCCTCAATGTGTGAGAGTCTGGCTTTTTGAATCTTTGTATTACTCACTAAAGTAGTAAGAGGGCTTCAGGGATGAGGGAGGAAATGAGCTGCTTTTTCAAAAAGGCTGCAAAACAGACGTCAAGTATAAATTGATCCTACTCTAGCAAGAGAAAAGAGGTGCTGTCTTACCCTAAAATGTCATAATATAGATGTACACCTATCTGTAGGTGCCCTGGAGAATACCTGCTCTAGATCACTAGGACAAGAAGAACCGGTAGGACATTATTTACTAAGGACCTGTGTCACAAGCTACAATCATGAACTCAGCGGGTGCCAGTCATGCCTGGAACAGGCTCAGATCTGCTTCACTTAGAAAATGCTAACCGTCGTGCATAGGAGACAAATATTATGAAACCAGGAAGATGAGGGTCCAGATCCGGAATCTACCACCTAATAGCTACTGGTGGAGAGGAGTTCTTTCTGGCCCCCACCAGGTGGCAAGGGCTTCCTAATTCTCCTCTGGAGAGTCACTCCTCCTCTCCTTGCACTCTGGGTGATTCAGGAAGTTCATTTCCATCCTGACGCCAAAAGCGGGCATGTGACCCAGTGCTGGCCAATCAGAGCATTGCATCTCCAACCTCCACCCACAGTAATTCATTCAGGGATGAGCCACTGAGCTTGGCTAGACAATGAGACTCAATGCTGGATTTTATTGGAGCCACTGATAAACATGCTCTTTCAGCTGGGATTGCAGATTACATAGACTCTAAGCCTAGTCAATGTAGGGGTCACAAACTAAAACATCTTCATTTAGCCTTGGTTAATGTTAAAAGAATCTCCAGGTCACAATGATGATTCATAAGCTTTGAGAAGAAACAGCCCTATTATGTCAAATACTTCATATTTCCTAAGAACTGTGTTGGAAGGATGAAGATATTTCTATTCCATGAACACAGGGCAATGAAGAGAGCATATTGTGAATGGACCAGACAGGTAGGAAGGAAAGTTTCTATTCACATTTAAAATTATAAAATGTAAAATATTTAAATTTAAAATTATAACATGTAAAATATTTAAAATTATACAAGTTCTATATTGTTAGATTTATTGAGCTAATAGATGTTATTATCAAAATTCTTCCTTAGATATTCAGTACAAAATTCTTGTTTTATCTCCCAGGAATGTAGCTTTCAACCACTAACACATATAATGACTACAAAAACTTATAAAACATTCTGTTGTTCATTTAATCTATAGAATACATTTGTGTTGGGAACAGAACTTAAATTGTAGATAAACTCCCAAGTCTTGTGTCAAACCAAAGCAACAATCTTTAAATAACGTAGACCCTTTTTTCATCTTAAATTCATAGACCCTAGGGTCTGATATTCTTCTTGCAGTTAAATAAATAGTGCCTTTCACAGATTCAAATCCCACCTCAACAAAGCCTGGTTTCCCCTGCAGGGGTGAGCAAACTCTTTCTGTTAAGCCAAATAGTAAGTACTTTAGGCTTTATGGACCATATGGTCTCTGTTGAAGTGGGAGGAGCTGGGCCAAGGGCACTCCTCAGGTACACCATATTTCTCATGGTGGTTTGGCTTTCAAAAGGCATGTGCAAGGATGGCACCACCTTGGCTTCCTGCTGGCCTAGAAAGTGCTAGTCATACAGTGTCCCAGGGAGCAACCTGGAATGAAGGAAGCACGGTGTCTGTGCCATCTGATGTCTAGTCAGAGTCAGCACCAGAGGCAGGAGGGCAGCCCATTTGGGACCCCAGTGGAGATCTCTCCATGTGCTAAGTGCCCCTAGGGTTTTTGGAGGACCTAAGATTCTCATAAATTGGATTCTTGTTTCTTGATCCTAAGTGAACTCAATAACAGAATGTTTCTGTTGCAGGATCTGATAATCTTCACTTTTGCTTATAATTAGAAGGGGTTATATATCCCCCTTATTTCACCACCCTAGGAATGGGAACCAAAATCAGAGTGGAGGTAAGCTAGGCTGTCAGCTCACTACGCTGAAGCAGCACTGCCTTTTTTTTTTTTTTTTTTTTTTTTTGAGACAGGGTTTTGCTCTGTCACCCAGGCTGGAGTCTGGAGTGCAGTGACACG
>NW_012119598.1:13770913-13813514 GCF_000951035.1 Colobus angolensis palliatus | reverse complement strand
AACCCCTGACCTCAAGTGATCCTCCCACCTCGGCCTCTCAAAGTGCTGGGATTACAGGCGCGAGCCACCATGCCCAGCCCTTTCAGTCACTTTAATGGCAGAGGCTGCCTGAGAATGGAGCCACAACAGAGACAAAGAGAACAGAGATGACTCAATGAAACTGAAACCTCATTACATCACTTGGTCTTCTGGATCCAGCCCTGCCTGAAACCATTATAACCCTGAATGTTTACCTTATACAAAGCAATAAATTCTCTTTTTTACTTACACTAGGTTGAGTGGGGTTCTCTTTTACTTGCAACTAAAAGGCTTCTAACAAATTCACTGTGTGACCTTAGGGAAGTCCCATCAGCTTCCTCTCTGTAAAATGGGGATAATACAGACTTACAAAGATTAATAGGCATATACTACAATCACTCTTTTGGGGCACAGAACATGGGCTCCACTAAAGTTATCTGAAAGTGAAAAGTCTCCTCTGGTATCAGTCAGACCACCTGGCTAATAAGGGTTCCACTAGGGGTGAAGTTCATTACCACTTCACAGCTAGAATATCCCTTACGGACTTACATGAATTTAAAAAGTTTTGGAGGCTCTCAACTGTGCTGTCTCTTCAGACTAGTGGATCTCAAAATTTAGTGCATATAAGAAACAACTGAAGTACCTGTTAAGAATTTTAATCCCATCTCACACCTACAGAACCAGGAATATGAATGCATAAATAGGCAGCCCAGGTAATTTTGACAGCAGTGTTCTGAGAATCACTCTTTGAGACCTGCAGCACTCCTATTGAACCCTAGGATCCTACTCCCTTCTTCCCAAGTATATCCATTGCCTTCAGGTGGCTGGCTAAGAAGAAAGATCCTTAGTATAGAAAATTCAGTCATACTTCAGTGGTGTCTGCCAGTCTCCTAAAACCTGAAATCACTGGGAATTATTTTAAAATGCCTAATGTTCATGTAGTGCTTTATTCTAAATGCTTTTAGATCTATTATCTCATTAGCTCTTCACAACACCCCCATTATGTAGGTGGGGCATAACATTTCATTTGTTTCTGTGTGTATGACTATGGTACTATTTTCTCCAAGAATTGAATTACAATTTAGCCTTTTAATGGCTCTCAGAAGGTCTGCAGTAAACCTTTTAAACTCTGTTGAACCTTTTATTTTCCAAACTTAATTTAATCACAAATATGGTTGGCTAGTGGTTTTTTTGTGGGACACCATTAAGGTCTCACAGACTTGTGTCCCATGAAATACAATTTGTCAAATGTTGAGTATCTTTTTGTACCATTCTATAGTTAAAAGAACCGAGACACAGAGGAGTCAAGGGATTTGCCTAGAATGTGGCAACTCACACAAAGTTACCGTGGTCCAGGACTGAGTCTAGAGGCTTGTCATTCACACATCTTTTCCTGTGGATGGTTTGAGGATGCTCAAGACCAGGCGGTGCAGGCTTTTTGATTCGACCTTTGCAAAACCTTTCCCTCCATTAATACTGTCAAGGTTAATACACTCCTGGACATTTTTTTCTCTCTTGAACCCATTCCAAAATCTCATGAAAACAGCCACTCTGTTGCCTATTAAGTGTAGGATGATAGAGAACCTGATGAAACTTTACATTCCATTTGAGAATCATTTCTTGAGTCTACTTCCTTTTAAGCTCAGAGTTCTCATTTTCTTTTCTTTTTTTTTTTTTTTTGAGGCGGAGTCTCGCTCTGTCGCCCGGACTGGAGTGCAGTGGCCAGATCTCAGCTCACTGCAAGCTCCGCCTGCTGGATTTACGCCATTCTCCTGCCTCAGCCTCCGGAGTAGCTGGGACTACAGGCGCTTGCCACCTCGCCCGGCTAGTTTTTGTATTTTTAGTAGAGACGGGGTTTCACCGTGTTAGCCAGGATGGTCTCGATCTCCTGACCTCGTGATCCGCCCGTCTCGGCCTCCCAAAGTGCTGGGATTACAGGCTTGAGCCACCGCGCCCGGCCAGATTTCTCATTTTCTCTCCGTGATGACATTACCCTGTTTCCTTATGTAGCCCCCATTACTTCCCAGACGAGTTTTTCAGTGCCATTTGTCATTTGTGTAGTGACGAGGTGAAATCCAAATAGTACTTCTGAAGTGAATATTTTTGCAAGGGTGTTGATCCTTGCTAAAACATTCTTTTCTTCTTCTCTTCTGTGTGTGTGTGTGTGTGTGTGTGTGTGTGTGTGTGTGTGTGTATTTTAATTACCACCAGTGGCTCTAACTTGGACCTGTTTTGATTATTGCTCAGAAAGTAAGGAACCGTGCTCATATCTTTGCCAAGACTTTCACAAGGAATTCTTAATTGTCCTTGTCTCAGAACACAGAAATTGACTTCCATTAGTCTTTTTTCAGAGGTAAATGTCGTATTCTTTTTGTCCTGTTGATTCCTTTGGGGACTTTTTATTATTCTTCTGCATGAAAGATGTTAAATTTTTAAAGCGGTCTCAACAGAGAAAGTCACCTGTTAATTTTGCCCCAAAGGAAGTTCTGAATTCACATTTGATTTAGTGTTTATTTTTAAATTATTACTTTCCTTATTTTTAAGTTCTTTTCTCCAAATATCTGGATGTATTCACCTTAGAGCCTAGAATTGGGACTTTGAACATCAGGTTTAAGTGCACTTAATCATCACTTGCTCTGTAACCACAGGCAAGTTAATCAGCCTCTCAAAACTACATTTCCTTAACTACAAAAATGGAAATAGCAATATCTACCTCTCTGATTGCATATATAACCATTATACTAATACATGGAAACTCTAGTATAATAAATGGCATTTTGTGGGTGCTCATTAAATATTTCCTGACTCCAAATTTAGAGTGTTGATTGCTTATAACCATTTCAGTCTGTATACACTCTTGATTTTACTTGAATCTCACAGGAAGGTGGTGGCTGGTGGGCAGGGTCCTGTGTCTCAGCTGGAGGGTATGAAAAAGAGCAGCTAATGACTATCCAGTAAGACTCATCAATGAAACTAACCAAGCCACACCAGATCTAAGTGGAAATTTTCCCCAAGTTGAATTGTTGGCTACAATTTGGGCTTATCATCTGTCAAACATGTTTTCCTGCATTACTTGCAATATGGTTTTTTAATGTATATAGCATCTTTTCCATTTTCCTTTAGGCCACATAATGAAACTCATCTTAACTAAATCAGCTCTATTTGTGCTTGTTCCTTTTTCCCTTTCCAAAATTTAAGCATTAAATTATAAGGCAACAGGTCAAGGAAAGAAAAAAGGACAGTCACAAGAAATAGAGAAACAGGCTGATGTCGAGGGTCCTGCTCTCAGACCTGTCCCTTCAGGAACTTTTGGGGAGTACTTTTGGGAACTTTTGGGAAGCCCATGAGTACAGGAGGTTATGATGCATTGATGTGGCAAAAATTTGTTAAGCATTTATTGTACAATTCAAATTATGAAGGTAGGGATTTTGAAGAAAGAGAAGAGGAAATTTCTACTCTTTAAAATCCTAAAGTGCAAAGTACCGTACAAGAGCAAACATTATTTTATTTTTACAGGAATTAACATATAAAGCATGTATATAATGAAAGATAATAGAAACTGCCCTGCGTGGTGGAATAATCTTAAAGGTCATTATTTAATGCAAAAGCATCATCTGTTTCTGGGGCCAAGCTCAAAAGTTAAAAAGATTATCAGTATTCACAGATAATTCCTGACTATCCCAGATTTATTTTAATAGGAAAAGAAACTTCATTTACTTTTATCCATGCCTGGGAATCTCTAAGCACAATAAGTAGCTACAGTTTCCAGAGTGCCCTGCTATCTTTGCAGTCTGTTTCCTAATGATCATTTCAACTGGTTTCTGAATTAAACAGACATTTCCCTTAAAAACAGTCACCACAAGGGACCTTGGTCTGGAATCCTTGTTATGTTGCCAGGAAGTCAGAATTGTGAGGACCAGGTGGGTTAATGACATGAGCTGCAATCCCCACAAATAATTCTTCTACTTTATCTACCAGAAAAACTCAGAAGAGTGCCTGAGTTCATCAGAGAGGAGGCAATATTGATGGGAGCTTTACTGCAGAGCTAATCAAATATCAATCTTGGCTGTCCTGAAATGGATTCTGAAGGCAAAGAAAGGCTTTGCCACTGAAATGCAAGATGTGTAGAAAAAAAAATCTCTGTTATCAGTCCACATTTCCTGCTTTAGACCCTACAAATAGAAAATATTTTTTAAGATTTTCTCATTGAAAACATATTTAAGTGCTTACTGTGTGCAAGAGGAGTAAATGGCCATCCTCACAGCAACTATTTGAATAGTGTTTTATCATTTATCAAGGACTTGCCCAGTTATTTTATCATTTGATCCCTACAACAAACCAATAAGAAAGGTGAAGTGAATATTTTAAATCCTGTTTTACAAAAGAGCAAATTGACAATGGCAGAGACAACTGGCCACCTGCCAAATCCATTCTTCTATTTAGTGAATACATTTTGATTTTTTGCCCCACAAAAGAATGTTTCCCAGCCTCCTGTGAGGGTAGGTGGGGCCTATTATAAAGCTTTTACCAATGAGATATGAACCAAAGGGTTCTAAGTGACTTCTGGGAAATCTGCTTAAAGATAAGAGATGTGCCATTTCTTTGGTTTGCTTTTCCCTTCATCCAGTTTTCTAGATCAAAGAAGTGATGGCTGGAACATGGAAGGCACTGTGAAGACAAGGGCCACTTCATAGTAATAACGCAGTTGTAAGCTAGGAGGCATTTTGGTCTTTAAGAACTTTGTGGAGCCATCATACATAGCAGCCTTAAACTGACCGCCTCTGTGCTTCTTTTACATGAGAGAAAAATTCATCCCTATCTTGTGTTAGTTATTACTATTTTGAGTTGGTTTTATGCAGCTGAACCTAATCCTAATGCAAAGAAGTAATTTGCCTGAGTTTATACAAACTCTATAGTTTCTAAGTGGCAGAACATCAAGTGCTGACATACATGTCCATATTTCACACACTCTCTCTCTCTGGCAGAATTTCAGAACCTTTTATAAACTGCTTTTTAGTTTGTAAAGGAGCCAAGTCCTTCCTTCCTTTTTTTTTTTTTTTAATTTTAACACTTGAACACTCATGCAAAAGAAGCTGATCCCCAGGAAGGCTTCCTCCCTTTCCCTTTCCCTTTTTTCTAGAGCACTTTTGTATCTCTCAGGCCTTGAGTTAAATTACGGAATTTCCCAAGGTTCAGTTCTCCCTAGACCATTTCATTTGTACCTATGGCTCTAATTACCACTGATAATCTTAATATTTTTAAATTTGTATTTCCAGCCCAGAAAGCTCTTCTCATTGACACAGTTCTTACTAGCTGTGTAACACCGGCCAAGTTTTTAACTTCTCTAGGTCTCAGTTACCACATCTGGAATATGGGGATAATAACAGCCTGTGCTTCATGGATTATTGTGAGAATTATATTATTTCATACAAAATAATATTTGGAAAAATATCTGAATTAATACTAGCCTCATCATGGCTCTGCATTTCCAAATAACATTTCATAGGCACCTCATCTTCACTTTATCTAAAGTGAATTATTCTTACCCTTAACTGTAATGGCAATGCCAGTGATCTAATTGCTCAGAGAGAAACCCACGAGTTGTCCTTGATACCACCTTTTTCCTTATGGCCACCAGCTCTAACTCATCACCAAAACTGGTCAAAGGTAACTCTTAACTATTTGCCAACTCTCCCCACTTCTCTCCTCATGTAGATCAGTTATCCATATCATCAGTTTCTGTGTTCTGACTTTCGTTACTTGCCCTCAAGTCTTCCACACAGCAGCCAGGAACATCTCTTCTAAAGATGAATCAAAGCATGCCATGGTTCCTCTATGAATCCCCCAGTGGGTCCTCCTTGCTCTTAAGGCCCTGGAAGCTTCACATCAGCCCAGAAGGACATGATCTCTCCCATCTCCAATCACTCACTAGCTCCAGTTCTGCTCCTCATTCTGGTCTTCAAATACAAGAAACCCATCATTTCTGCCTCAAGGCTATTCGGTCTGCCTGGCTAATTAATTTTTACCAGTCACTGCTGCCTGCTAGTTTCCTCTGTAAAAAAAAATGCTATACCCTTATCTGTCCATTTTCCTTTTTAATATAACCCAGACTGTGTTCCAACATTTAGCTTCTTCACCAGACCATGAGCTTCCTAGAAGCTGATCCCACCCAAGCTCTAGTGGGTGGATCTCTGGTTGGGAATTGGTTAATGGGTGGGTTAATGGGGGGTGGTGGGAGTACCTGTAGGTAGTGAGGCTTCTAAGAATGGCTGCCTCACACTTAGAGAGAGACACCTATTCCGTATCTCTAAGTCCTACTTCTGCCTCTGATCACTATGGTGTCAGGATGTGAGGCCCGAACTATTGTAGCCACCTTGCAACGGGCCTGAGGATAGAGTCCTGAAGCAAAGGTGAGCAGAGCAGAGAATCATGGAGTAATCAGGACTAGAACCTGCCTCACTGACACATTTGCTATATAAGATAATAAGTGACCTTACTTTTTGGGCCAAGATGCAGGAGAACTGTGACTGCAGCCAAAAGCATCCTAATTGATATGACCTTACCCTCCATGCTTGCTGTGGAGGACAAGGATCGTTTATGCCACATAGGAAGTAATCAATGATTATTTTTTGAATGGATAAATGAATGAATGCTTCCCAGAGAAAGGATAGGCTCTGGTTTCAGTATGTATAATATTTCCCATCTCCTGGAATATTCATAGTTAGGACAAACCACTGTAGTTAAGATTTATCCTTTATTTACTTCCAAGCAGAGCCATGGCTGGAGGTGGGGCTATGGAATAAGAGACAGCATCCACCTCCAAACCACAGGTAAGAAATGACATGTGGAGAATTTTCTCACATGACAGGGTAAGATTAGAGGCTACCATGAGTCCTTAGAAATTTCTCTTGGTTTTAAGTTTATCTCGAGTTTGAACTGAGGCTGTTGTTTCAAGGGGACCATTGGCTTTTCACATGAGTTTGTCCCATAAACCACAAGAGGATTTGCTAATTTTGGTCAGGTTTGACATATTATTCAAGAGTGACATCACAAATTAAGCTCTATTTGTATTTAATACTGTAAAAAGATAATGACCCCCATGTTCAACCATGACAGATTGATTAAATTAAGAAACAACCATTTAATGCGTGTCTACGCGGCCATTAAAACTTATAAACAGCTCTCATTATTGACATGAAAAATTGCCATAGTTTGTTGCTTAGTTTTGCCAAATATTATGTATAATTCTATTTTTCTACAAGAATGGCTTACTTGCCTATCTTCATATCCATTTATGCATAGGGATAGGATTTAGAAGAAGAAACTCAGCTGATAGTGGTTCTATTTGGGTGATAAAGTTATAGACAATTTTAAGCTTCTCTATAATTTTCTTTTCTTCAGTCTTCTTTTTATTTTTTATTTTTTGGAATGAGGGAGTGGATTTAATCCCATCACTGTCAGCTACTGGCCATATGCTAAGCCTCAGTAACCACCTCTGTATAATAGAGAAAATAAAAGAACCTATCTCTTAAATTGCTACGAGGAATGAATATATGTAAACATTTAGTAATGGATTTAACATGTGGTAAGTACTAATGAATATTAGCTATATGAACATTATACATCATCACTGTAATATAAATATTACGTTTGTATTTAAGCCTAACAAATTTACAGATGGTACTTAGTGGAAGTTGTGGTTGAATGTACAGGACACAAAGGAATGACCGACGACCTTGAATGTGACCTTTTCTCCCCGAGGCTATCACTGAACTATGTGCAATGCAGCATGGAAAAGTATGGCTTCAGCATGGAGAGTCATGAGTTCCATAACCTAAGGCAAATTTCATCACTTTACAATGAGAATAATAATAGTTTATTCATAGGGCTCTTGTATTCCAAAAGATGATGTACTTAAATACTGAACACAGTTCCTGACCATAGTTAAGTTCCCAGCAAATATTAGTATTATAATTCATCATAAAATTATATTTTAAACATAATAAATTCTGCCTTGACATTCCACTAGCTATATTTTTACCTAGAGAATTGCTTACATTTTAAAATAAGGTTGTAGGAATTATTTAAACAGAAACTAGAACAATGCAGTAAAATGGGTTGTTAGGTTTAAAAAAAAAAAAAACACACATAGAACTTCTCTGGACTATTTATATTTTGAAAAGATAAACCACTACCTAAAAATGGGAGGGGGGAATAAGCAGATTCTGAGAGGAAGGTATATAATAAAATAAGTTCAGGCTTAATTGGATGCCAAATTCATTTTTATCTGTTAGGATTTAATTTATGTGAAAATGGCATTCTAATGAAAAATGGAGGTATTTATAGATTAATAACAACAACAGAGCGCATTTGCTGGTATAATAAGACATATCTATGATTAATTTTTGTCTTGGGAATATAAAATAATTTGGGTTTTAATCCTATAGCTAAATTGACTAACAAAGCCAAGAGTAACTCAAATACATTCACAATGTTATCATGCAAGGCACAAAGCAAACACCCCATGAATACTTTGAAGGCTTTAGGGCATTTATTTAAATAGAAATTGCCTGAGATCTGGTGTAGATCCCTAAGCAGAAAGAAATTAGACAACATGAAGTCAATATTTTCATAGGTCTTCTAACAGCATTTGATATTTGTTGAACTATCCTTCAAGAAACATTGAAAGTAATTTATCTATTTCCTGGCTTTTCACTACCAGAAAAGGACTTTTTCTGTGTGCCATTTATACTGCCTCAAATGCAAATACAATTGTTCCCTTTGATACTTATAAAAATTAGTTGCACCTACAGGATTGAGCTGGTTCAAGAAAGATTCAATTCAGGAGGACGAGCCAGGCTAAGGAAATCTTTATTTGCAAATACAGAAGCCATAGTCAGAATATTTAAGTCTGACAAACAAGCCCCCTCTATAACACTCAGATAACAACCCAGCCCCAACCCCAATACCAATAACAGGAATTTTTCTTTTCATTATCTGCAGAACTCAGCCACATGTCCACTGGGGGAGAAACAGTAGCTTTTCATCTTGAGCTCTTTCTCAGCTCACCAAGAGAGTAATTACTGAACCTCCAAGATAAAATATGAGAGGAAGTGGTTTGGAGGGGGAAAATCTATATTAAGTACTTTAACAAAAGTTGGTTTCTCCAACAAACTACCTTTTATGAATTTAATTCCACAACCATTTATTGAGCATCTGCTCTGTGTGCGGCTTTGTGGATTAGACAAACAAAAGTCCTGTCCTTCAGAAGTACTCACAACATTGTGGGACACAAACTCATCTATTGGTTTAGACAAGACAACAATTTCAGATTTTCTTGAAGATAAGTTTGTAGGGAGGTTTTAAAAGAATTATTTCTTGGGACCATTTTGCTTTATTATATTTGGTGTGAAGTATGAACAATTTTATTAAAAGTCATACACTAGCTCTTTGTTTAGGGCACTCTATGGGACAGGAAGAAAGTAAGTCAGTTCTATCTTTATAACACTGAGAAAGTTCTTTTCTAGAATAGTTCATACGATAAAAGTTGAAACAACTTTTATGCCAGTAGTCATGTTTGCATTAATTAAGTTTCAAAATTCTGACAGATTGAATCAATCCTGTATATAGCATTTTCCTTTCTGGTTCTCAGGCTGACCACCTAGGATAAATGGCTAGAAATAAACAGCATTTTACAGTTGCCTTAAATTATTTTTTCTTTATCTAATTGCCAATAACTGCTAAGTATGGCTGTTCATCAAAGGAATCAATGATATAATGGTGTATTTTAACAGAGCATGGCCATATAAGACAACTTGTTCATAAAACAGGCACTAATACTCTCATGTATAATAGTATGATGATAACCTGGTAGCTAGAATATGTCAAGTGTATGCAGTCATTGCACAGTGAAAATGAAAAGTCGGCCGGGCACGGTGGCTCAAGCCTGTAATCCCAGCACATTGGGAGGCCGAGACGGGCGGATCACGAGGTCAGGAGATCGAGACTATCCTGGCTAATGTGGTGAAACCCTGTCTCTACTAAAAAATACAAAAAAACTAGCTGGGCGAGGTGGCGGGTGCCTGTAGTCCCAGCTACTTGGGAGGCTGAGGCAGGAGAATAGCCTAGACCCAGGAGGCGGAGCTTGCAGTGAGCTGAGATCCGGCCAGCAGTATTTTTTTTTTTTTTTAATTTCACAAAATTGAGACTTCCTCTAACAGGAAATTTTGACCAAAACTAAAAATAACAACATAAAAGAATAACAAAATATCTCTCATATCACTGGGCACAGTAGCTCATACCTGTAATCCCAGTACTTTGGGAGGCCATGGATAGTGGATTGCGTGAGCCTAAGAGTTCAAGATCAACCTGGGTAACATGGTGAAACTCTGTCTCTACAAAAAAATAAAAATTAGGCAGGGCATGGTGGTGCACGCCTATAGTCCTCATGAGGCTGAGGTGGAAGGATCACCTAAGCCCAGAGTTCAAGGCTGCAGTGAGCCATATTCGTGCCACTGCATTCCAGCCTGGGCAACAGAGCTCGACCCCATGTCAAAAAAAAAAAAAAAATCTTTCATATCATCTTCCATATTCTCAAACAATAAAAATTTTATGACAAAGTAAACATCACATACACATATAAGGCACAGGGATATCCTATATGCACAAATAAAAAGAATCTATAAAATACTGCCGTAAACACAGCAACAATAGGATTTATTCTACTGCATAATCATGACCTCACAAGGACTAAGAACTCAAAGCTAACAGAGATGCTTTGTCATTTGTTTATATAGGTCCTCTGTTACAGTAAAATGCTATAAAATAAAATGGAGAGGAGAATGAAAGCAAATTATTACATATAAACAGATTCTGAATAAAATAAATAAGCTGAACTTAAAATAATGCTTTAGGATAGCCAACATTTAAAATACTATGGGCCACAATTATTTTTCAAGGTACTGATGTTCAGTATATAATGTGTCTCTTTAATAAATGGTAAATATAGAATAGACTAAGGAACAAGTTGGCAAAGTTATTCACAGGCTATATAATATGTGAAATATATCTTCATGGGTAATTATTCTACCCATGAAGGTAAATATTATACCTAGGTAAATATTATATTCTAGAATTGCTTTTCCTGATGCTGAAATTTTGGTGTTTCATTACACCAGTAAATTCCACAAGGGTCAGAATAGTAATACAGAAAACTACGTATGTTCTTATTGTAAATATTTTCAAGATAATTTAAATACTGACATCTTTCTCCATATCCTCTATAAGTGACTATCTTATTACAGGTTAAGCAGACATTTCCATTTAGCACTTGGTGTCAATCTAGTAAGAAATGCAAACTTTGATTTCATTTTTCTTACTATCATTGTATTCCTCGGGCAGTGGTGAGTCAAAAAGAAAAGTGGCAATTTTTAATACTTGTTTTAAAGACATGAGTAATGTCAACCTTATTTTACAAAAGAAATGCATCCTAAAAATAAACGAACTTGTTTCAGGGAATATAGCCAAGAATTTACCTGGAAAGGCATCCTGGGAGACAGGTAGAACAATACGCTCCTCATGCACCTAGAAAGTCATCCCTTCCCAGCTACATGTAATGTGGCATATTACCAAAAACAGTCAATGACCATGCTTTAATATGAGAAGAATCAGACCAAAAAATTGTATCACTCTGCATATTAAAGTTTTAATAGAATTCATTTCAATTAAACTAGTGGTAGACTTATATCACTCTTGGGATATAACCACATTCAATGTTGCAAACCAGTATGAAGTACATCAACTATTTGTCTCAGCAAAATTCACAAAGTCTAAAAGTGAATGGTAGCACAATAAATATATTCCAACTAAGTATTCCAACTAAGTCCTAAAATAGACAAACACTGCATAGGGATGGTCACTCTATTTTCAAATTGAAAAAAATATCAGAATACATGGGGTTCCAATTACATTAGATCAGCGAGGCAGAATACCTGAAATTAAGACTATCCTGAGAAATCAGGCATATATTCCAATATGAATAAGTTATTATTGCTTGGATATATGTTGGGACATAAAGTCTCCAGGCACTGTTAAACAGCAATCTACATCAGTGGTTCTGGACCAGGGCTAATCTTGTCACCCATGAGACATTTTGCCAAATACCTGGAAATAGTTTTGATTGTCGCCACTGGGGTGGGGTGGGGGACATCTGCTACTGGTATCTAGTAGGTGGAGGCCTGGATGCTGCTGAACATCCTGCAATGCACCAGACAGTCTTCCATAACAAAGAATGATCTGGCTCAAAATGTCAATAGTGCTCAGGCAAATAAATCCTGTTCTCTGTATCCTCTGAACACATGATCCCAAAGAAACTAGACCTAGTTGAATGAGTTCTGCTTTCACCTCTTCCATACATTACTGAACGATCATTGTCTCAGCACATGAATGAGTGCTTGTAATGAGTATTCTCAAGGTGTAGAACAGAAACTATTCTTCAACCAACAGACAGCTGTTTCTCTTGTGTGATTTATCTTGTTTCAGCTACAATACAAACAGGTCATTTTGAAAAGCAAATGCCTTGACTGGCTTTAACATTCCTAGTTTATGAGCAATGGATTCTACTTCAGGGAATACCTAATTAACAAAGCCAAGCAATTAATTGATTCCAAACGTGAACAACTAAGCTGTTTATGTACACTGAATGCTAAAATCTCCCCCATCAGATTTCTTATTTAATTGAAATTCCACAAGATTTCTAAGTAATTAATTTTTTTATGTTCTGCGTTTTAATACTTTATTTTTCAACATATTCTCCTCTCCCCATTAGCTGTGATATATTGTGTGCTAAGTGACAGGAAACTGTGTAAGTTTCTTCACATGAATTTTATACTTACAACAATCCTCACTGGTAGGAACTACAGATATTTTCCTTATTATTCTTTAAACTCAAGAAATCTAGAGATAACAAGTGCAAATAAAATGTCTGTTGCACTCACAAGCATGACTTCAGTGTGAATTCATTTAATACAATGAAAAACAAGAAGGAAAAAAGGTCAGGAGTATAAAAATCATACTTGTAACCACAATAACAATAAAAGCCACCATTTACTCAGCACTTACTATATGCTAGGGTCAGTGCCAAGCACTTCACATTATCTCACTTAATCCTGCCGTCAACTCTAAATGTGGATGCTATCAGATTCACCATTTTACAGATGCAGAAACTGAGGCTTAGTCTGAGAAGGTCACACAACTAGCAAGTGGCACATCTGGGGTCTGTGCCTTGTTCTGTCTGTCAGACTTGAGAGTTTACCGGGGGTGCACAAATCTGACCTTCAGTTCCAATCTGGCCTGCTGCCTCTCCTTATAAATAAAGTTTTATTGGAACACAGCCATTCTTATTTACATATGCACTACTTCTCACTGCATTTGCACTAGAATGGCAGAGTAGAGTCGTTCCAACAGAGACCACACTGTGAAAGCCTAAAATATTTACTATCTGGCCCTTACAAAAAAAGTCTGCCCATACCTGTTGAAACTCTTCAATAATACGTAATGTCAACTCAACACTGTACTAGCTACGTAGCTTCATTTCATTTCAGTATGCTCCTCCATCTATTTCTGTAGCCATCTTGAGAGCTAGTAATTACCTTTTCTTTGTATTTTGCCTGCTGAATGATGGCGATACTATATGAGTGAAGCCCATTAAATTCTGCCGTCACTAGCCATGGCCAAACCCCACTCCTCCACACCTGTACTGCAGCTTGCTCAGCCCCACATCATCTCAGCCCACTTCCAATCAATTCGCCATCCCTTCTGCATGGCTGATGCTGCGAGATGAATCCAACATGCCCTTTTCACCAAACCATTCCTCTGTCGAAGACTCTGCCATTACTTTATGCAGCGCATCCCCTGAAGTCCAGACACTTCTGTCTATAATTTAACATTCTTTAATCTTACCTGATGTTCTTTCAAATTCATATCATTTTAATACAATCTTGTAACTAAAAGAAACCTGGTTTCAAGCTCTAACGCCAACACTTACTACCAGTGAGACTCAGGCATACTCTCTAGTTCCACTGAGCCTCATTTTCCTTTTCTACTAAATTGAGATAAATAGTATCTATCTTGGGAAGATTAGATTAATTCTCATAATTGGCACATAATAAGTGAATAAGCAATGTTATTACTGCTAATATCCAAAAAGCCAGTACAGTAACTCTTCCTTCCTTCCCTCTGCTGGTGTTCATGTTATTCTCCCCACTTAGCATTTCTCCCTTCCTCACTCTACTAATCCAAACCACCCTCTTCACACAAAGCCACCTCCTAGACACTAGTCCACACTGATCTCTTGCTTTGGGGAACTCACTCGTGGTCAGCAGTACCCACCTTGTCCCTTAATCAGTGGTTCTCAACTCAGGAGCAATCTTGTCTCCAAGGTGACCTTTGGCAATATCTAGAGATACTTAACGGTTGCTACAAATGGGAGGTGGGTGCTACTGGCCTCGGATGGTGGGTACAGTCCAGGGATGCTGCTCAACATCCCACAACGTATAGGATGCACCTGACACTCCCCAATAGTAAAGAATTATCCAAGGCCGGGCGCGGGGGCTCAAGCCTGTAATCCCAGCACTGTGGGAGGCCGAGACGGGCGGATCACGAGGTCAGGAGATCGAGACCATCCTGGCTCACACGGTGAAATCCCGTCTCTACTAAAAATACAAAAAACTAGCCGGGCGAGGTTGCGGGCGCCTGTAGTCCCAGCTACTCCGGAGGCTGAGGTAGGAGAATGGCGTGAACCCGGGAGGCGGAGCTTGCAGTGAGCTGAGATCCGGCCACTGCACTCCAGCCTGGGCGACAGAGCGAGACTCCGCCTCAAAAAAAAAAAAAAAAAAAGAATTATCCAGCATAAAATGTCAACAGTCCTCAGCCTGAAAAACCCTGACCCAAAATATTCCACGCATTGCAATCACAAGGTCTCTAGAAGCATCAACCCTGTCCTATCGTTCTGTCATACTGCCTGCTATGGAAGAGGACGCTCCTGATTCCTGGATTGATTGAAGCAAAAGTATGATTGATACACGATTTTAATTTGCATTTACATCTCTGTTACCTGTTACCTAAAAATCACTGAATACATACGTCCAGCCACAGTTGGAAACATTTCTTCTCAATTACTAGGCTATAGTCTCAAGCTAATAGCTTCTGGTAGAAAAGAACAAATCACAAAGGAATCTCAGCGTTGTGTGTGTTTCTTTATCTCTCACAAGTGGGAACATAGTCAATCAATACAGTACTTTCTATTGGAAGATTCTAATGCAGCACATTAATTTTCCTCTAGGACGTTAAGTCACCTGAGCCACTCCGCAAACAAACAAACAAACAAACAAAACAAGACATATGTGTGATAAAATACATTTGGGTAAAGAAGCATCTATACCCTGTTCTTAGAGATTTACAATACCCATTTTCACATCAGGGGCTCTGAGATAAAAACATTTGCTTAACTTTGTTCCGCTCAGTTTTCCACCCTAGTGTGATCTTGAAATTTTCCATATATCAGGCCGGGCGCACTGGCTCACACCTGTAATCCCAGCACTTTGGGAGGCCGAGATGGGTGGATCACCTGAGGTCAGGAGTTCAAGACCAGCTTGGCCAACATGGTGAAACCCCCTCTCTACTAAAAATACAAAAAATTAGCTGGGCGTGGTGGCAGGCACCTGTAATCCCAGCTGCTTAGGAGACTGAGGAAGGAGAATCATTTGAACCCAGGAGGCGGAGGTTGCAGTCAGTCTAGATTGTGCCACTGCACTCCAGCCTGGGTGACCGAGTGAGACTCTGTCAAAAAAAAAAAAAAATCCACACATTATTGTTACCATCCTGTGCAGCAAGTATTCGGTGGCACACATTTTGGAAAACATCTCATTGAAGTTGACAAAAACCTCAACATTGAACCATAGAACTTGAATTACAGTTTCTCACAGTGTAATCAGAGCTGCTCTGGGACACTAAATAGCAAAGAAGGACAACATAACTTCAGAAGTGTTAGTAGGAAGAGCGCTGCTTCTGCTGGTTTCTGTTGCAGTAACACGGACCCAAGGACTAGCCAGACCACACTTCCCGTTGGCATAAAAGACAAATGAAGGAACTTGTCTTTTCTGCTTTCTCACCTTGGACTGGATACAACAGTACTGACCTCAATATATTTAAACACTAGGCAGAAAATTATTATTTTCCCACAAGCAATAAGGCTAATTCAAACTTTTGCAGGACAAAGAAAGAAAAAGCCCCAACAAATAGTGACTCTGAATATCTGTAAGCAAGCAAAGTAAGAGAGCATTTGCAAGAGACCAAAGGAGCAGGTACTCGGTACCCTGTTTCTGCCCATCCACTTCCCAACCAGTCCCTAATCCTCTCTAATCCCTTATATCCCTAAGTCACAGACCCAGTTGTTCATTTTTGAAATTCTGTGATATCTATGGATTTAGCTGTATTGCAGAGGACTGAATTCTGAAGAGGATCTGCACTTCCTAGAAGACCTCAGTCCAACCACCCTTGCTTAAGACTGTGCAGACTTTTTTTTTTTTGGCAGGGGACCGGCCATCAGCAAGGTACTCTGGTGTCTAGAGCAGCCTTCAGGACATTGATCTTTAGAGTTGGCCATTACTCTGTGACCTGCACAGTCTGAAGAGGCTTGGCTGGGCACAGGATGAGGACATGCACAGCCAGAAGCAATGTAGCAGCAACAACGCTGCCATCTGTTCCTCCAGCTCTGGGGCTCCCTCTGCGCTTTCACCTTGAGATGAAAGGGCTATCATCCTCCCGCCCTGTGAATCACACATACATGCCTGTTTGGCCCTCCATTCTCCTCCCCACCACCACCATGAACTGAGAGGAGAAGAAAAGAGAAATCCAGCTCCTTCCTCCCTCTGTACAAGCCAGCACCATGGATATAAAAGCACCAGACCTCCTGTGTTTTTTGTTTTTGAAAAGTCTCCAGATACCTCCTACAGATTTTCAAGACCCTCTGGAAAAAAAGCTTGACCCTCCTATACCTGGGCCTGGTTTGCAAGAAAGAAAACAGAGAATTTCTAAATGTCACAAAATTTTGAAATTCAGGGAGACTGAATGACCTGAGCCCAGTTGGTTTGGAGGCTACTGGAACTGAAACGTAAGAGCCTGATTCCCAGGGGTGCTCTGTTTTCCTAACCCTCCCTGGAGGCTGCTAATTCCTTCTCTCTGGTAAACACTGCCAGGAATTGCACTCCTAGGTTTCTGCAATAAAAATAAGCCATATTTGCTTTCTAAAATCATGGTGGAAATTCTTCCAGTTAAATCTGACTGTGATTTAGGCTATGATATTTTCAAAGTAAATTTGTACCATTTTATTATGGCTAATTATGTATTTGGAGTTAGCAATGTACACTGACCCATCTGTCATAATCATGGCTTAAAAGCTAAATGTCATTCCCGTCTGGTCCTCAACTCTTGTTTATAAAACCAGTGGTGCATTTTGGAACCATCAACAATGTCAAGAGGAGAGCACAGGGACTATACAACTGCTCCAACCTCATTCCGAGCAGTTGCTTTTTTTAAAGAGGTGATTATTCATGTTGGCATGAGATTAAACATTCCTCTGGAAATAATTTGAACCTAAAAATGTTACATTCCTACTGATTTCTATATGATGTAATTAATCCTTTAGCCAATACATACATATTTCCAGAACTAACTCTGCCCTAGGACACACCATACATACCACACACACACACACACACACACACACACACACACCTGTGACTTACATCACAGGTTATTCTATTAGATGTCATTTTCCTAGAATTAAACTTTGGATATAATGCCCACCGTTATGAGGTGATGTTTATAATTCTAGAGACACAAGTGTCACTCTACAGTATAGTATATCTCATCTAAATGGAGGACAGCATGGAACAAATTTTAAACTATAGTTCTGCAAAATTCCAGGACTCTACGGCACCATGTCAGGGCAGGCCCGCCAATCTGGCCTAAAC
This sequence comes from Colobus angolensis palliatus, assembly GCF_000951035.1. NCBI lineage: Eukaryota > Metazoa > Chordata > Mammalia > Primates > Cercopithecidae > Colobus > Colobus angolensis. Next base: position 13,795,464 of record NW_012119598.1, on the reverse strand, counting down.
CAGAGCAATCTCCCTTTTATCTGGTTTATATATGGGGGTCTTTCAAGATGCTTGTTAAGTTTTCTCTTTCCAAAGAACAACTCTTCTATTATATGTTTCTTTACTTTTTATTTCTTTTCTGCAGCTACTCTTTTTTGCTTTTTGTTTTGTTTTTGAGACAGAGTGTTGCTTTGTCACCCAGGCTAGAGTGTAGTGGCACAATCTTGGCTCACTGCAGCCTCAACCTCCCCAGTTCAAGCAATCCTCCTACCTCAGCCTCCCAAGTAGCTGGGACTGTAGGCATGCACCACCATGCCCAGCTAATTTTTGTATTTTTGTAGCGATGGGGTTTCACTATGTTGCCCAGGCTGGTCTTGAACTCCTGGGCTCAAGCGATTTACCAGCTTGGGCCTGGCCTGATGCTCCTTTTTGTATAGGTTCTCCTTCTTTTGCCTTCTAGAAAAACGAAAAAAATTAACCTAGGTATGCAGCCCAACGACTACTACACTTTTCAGGTATTCCAAGCCATTTCCAGTGTCTTACCACAGGAATCTGCATCGATATTCACAGATTCAACCTCAAAGACCTGGCACAAGGATGGGAGGGGTCCAGTAGCCCATCGTTTCTACTCCCATGGCAAAGGGCATGTTCAGCTGCAGATATTAAAGCCTCTTCTTTTGTATTCAGTTTTACTTTGGGTAGTGGTGTTCCGACCACAGGCTGCTTAATAGTGCATGAATAATTCATATGACTAGTAGAAAACAGCCACATACTATTTGTTCTGGATATAAGCACATTAAGGCTTTGGGCAGGCAAAAAAGTTCACAGTATGTTCATTTTGCGAATGATGAGCTCCTGTCTGGTGGCCTGTTTGACTTTTCAGGGGGATGGTAAAGGGATGCATAAATCAGTGAGTTACTGAAATTTGCAGAGGTGATTCTTGAAAATGTAGCAGATCAGCAATGTTCCTGTGGCCAAGATCTGCTTCTCTATACATCCTCTCATCATGTGGATTAGGTCAGTCCATCAGACCGGTGACAATTTCCAAACATATAAATAAACACAATCTATAGTTTCCGCTGGCTATGTCAGACAAACACTTGCCCATAAACAGACTTCAAGTCTTTCAAGAAAGAACCTAATTCTGGTAGATGCCCAGCCTGTCAGAGAGGGACGGTCCCTAACTGTGCAGCAGATTTCAGCCTTCAAGTTGTGCCAGGATGTACCGGTGCCAACTCTTACTGAGAACACCTTCAGAATCAGCAACATCTCCCTATAATGCATCTCTCAATAATTCAAACTAATATGCAATCGAGTCTGGTAGGCTGTTATTCCAATTTTTTACTTTGAGACAGTCTCGCTCTGTCACCCAGGCTGGAGTGCAGTGGCTGGATCTCAGCTCTTTCCAAACTCTGCCTCCGGGGTTCAAGCGATTCTCCAGCCGCTGCCTCCCAAGTAGCTGGAATTATAGGCAAGTGCCACCATGCCCAGCTAACTTTTGTATTTTTAGTAGAGACAGGGTTTTGCTATCTTGGACAGGCTGGTCTTGAACTCCTGGTCTCAAGTAATCTGCCCATCTTGGCCTCCCAAAGTGCTGGGATTACAGGCATGAGCCACTGTGCCTGACCCCATTTTTTTCTTTTACTTCCCGTGGCCAGAAGAATTCCATTCACTTTTGTTTTCCTCTTCTGTAACTTGTTCCTCACTCTTTCCACTCATAGACATGGAGCAGTGCTACTGTGTCAAGAAGACTGCATCAAAAGAAGATGGTTCTTCACTACAGATTGCCACTGTACTTGAAATAACCTCAGAACTGAGGTAAGGGGACAAGGGAAGCAGAATGTTACAGCCCAAAAAATGAGAACAAAAGAACGGGAACTTCCCCCCCAAGAGCCTCTGCTGAGGTTACAGCTTGTTTAGAAGATAATTATTTGATTTTATAATTACTTTTGTGGGTTGCAAAATAATTACTGTGGAGGCAAATCTCCAGTGCCAAAATAGCAGAGGCAATTGTTCTAAAGTTCACATCGAAACAATAACAGAGTCAAGATGGTTAACTCATAGGTGGGGATTAGAAAAGCCATCCCTCTTTGTAACATGTGCCAGCCTGAAGCCCACATAAAGGTCAGGGTGGGAGTGGGAACACTAAAGATACTCCGCAAACTGAATTCAGATAAGTTATTTCTTTGTAGGCTGATTTTCATTTTAAACCTGTCCCTCTGAGTACACCACAACATCAAATAACTTTTGAAAAGACCAAAGCTGCAATTCAGGTGAATGACACAGATATGTAATTAGACACTGGATAATCTACAGGATCCTTTTCAATTCTAAAATCAGACTATGATGCTAAAATGGTCAGGAGTGGTACTTTATTTATTATTATTATTATTATTATTATTATTTTGAGACAGGATCTCCCTCTATGGTCCAGCCTGGAGTGCAGTGGTGTGATCTCAGCTCACTGCAACTTTTGCCTCCTGGGATCAGGTGATCTTCCCACCTCAGTCACCCAAGTAGCTGGGATTACAAGCATGCACCACCACGCCTGGCTAATTTTAGAATTTTTTGTAGAGACGGGGTTTCGCCATGTTGCCCAGGCTGGTCTCGAACTCCTGGGCTCAAGCGATCCACCCACCTCAGTCTCCGAAGGTGCTGGATTACAGGTGTGAGCCACCACACCCAGTCAGATACTTTCTATTACAGCAACTTTGATGTCACCAGGGGTTGGCAAAGTTTGTTTATTTTTTTAAGGCCAGAGAATAAATATCTTAAGCTTTGCGAGTCTCTGTGGCAACAACTTAAGTCCAGTTGTAACTTGAAAGGTGCCACAGTGTGCAAACAATTGTGCATGGTTGTTTCCCAATAAGACTGTATTTACAGACACTAAAATCTGAATTTCCTGTAAGTATCTTGTGTCATGGATTATTTTTCTTCTTTTGATTTTTCTCCAGCCATTTAAAATCACAAACAACATTCTCAACCTACAAACACAGGCAGAGGGCCCATGAGCCATAGTTTACTAACTCCTGATCCAGATAGGTTTTAGGCACCTCCTGTGGAATGGAAGTAAATTCATTTTATAGGTGGAAGAAACTCAAAAGCAGGTAGAGGCATTGGAGGTCCCCTCGGCCTCCTAATTCTAACCAAACACCCTCTTCCTCAGAAAATTTCCACTTCAACTTTTCAATGAATTGACGGTTTGCTTTGGGTGTTCATCTTTGCCCAGATTTCTCTGAATGATCATAATCACATTTAATTAACTGCCTTAAGAAGTTAAGCTTCATGGGCCAAAATAAACAGTCCCTCCTTAGAGGTTCAGTAAAGTGTGAGTCTCCAGGCGGCTGAAAGTGGCTTGATGACCCGAAGGTGGGAGCCAGAGCTGGAGAGACAGCTCAGCTGCAACAGCATGGGCAGGTAACATCAGGAAGCCAAGAGCTACTCTGAGTCTCTGACCCTCTTCTCTTAAATGGTCACAAGAATAATTCCAACTGTAAAAGGTTGTTCTGATGACCGCAAGGAAATAAGACACAAGCTATAAAGTGTAATGTAAATACATTTATGTAAGATGTCTAAAATCACTAGTTTTCTCAAATGGACTGAATTAACTCTTTTTCTTGACCACCAACTCAGTTAGAACCTTCTAACTTGCTTTCTTAAAAGTCCTGCAGGGTGGCTATTACCCATAACAGATAACAACAAGTGTCAGGAAAATTGTAGAGAAACTGAACTTTTATATACTATTCATTGCTCGGGGGGATGTAAAATGGTGCAGCCAGTTTGGAAAAGGGTCTGGCAGACCCTCAAATGGTTAAACATGGAGTTACAATGTGATCTAGCAATTCTACTCGTAGGTACATACATAAGAGAGATGAAAACCTGTGTCCATGCTAAAGCTTGCACATGAATGTTTATAGTGGCATATTCAGCAGAGCCAAAGAGTGGAAACAACCCAAATGTCTATCAGCAGATGAATGGGGGAATAAATATTCACACAATGAAATATTATTCAGCCATAAAAAGCAATGAAATTCTGATACATACTACAGCATGAATACATTTTGAAAACACTGTGCTAAGTGAATGAAGCCATATATATTGCATGGCTACCAAATATAAGGTACCATATGTTGCATGGTTCCATTTATGTGAAATGTCCAGAATAGGGAAACCTATAGATGAGTGGCTGCCTAGGATTTGGGAACGGGGTGTAGGGAATGGAATAATGAATGGATATGTTAAGGGGAACAGAGTTGCTCTTTAGGTGTAATGAAAACGTTCAAAAATTGATTGTGGTGATGGATGACAATTCTATGACTTAAATGCTATTAAATTACATACCTTAAATTAGTGAACTCTCTGGTGTGTGAATTATATCTCAATAAAAATGCTTTCTAAAAAATCCTCCAGGGAATACTACAACTCGTCATGGAGCACGTCCCAGCTCCTTAGCGTGGTATCCCAGGCCCTTGGTATGCGGCTTCTGTCCATCTCCCCAGGCGCCCTTCTCACCATCCCCCAGCCACATCACACCACTGTCCTTACAGCCACTGTAATAAAGGGACACACATTCATTGACTAGATCTATAATAAAAGAACATGTACATTCATGTATTGAACATATCTTACGTGGATAATACCTGTGCACTGTTCTCAGCACTAGAAACATAGCAGTCATGAGAAGATAGGACAGACCCTTGCTGGAAGAGCAGCATTCAATGCCCTCCTCTGGCCTTTGACTTTTCCTACCCTTGCTCTTTGTCCCGCTTCCAGTGACTCTTTCCTTCAGGTATCTGCCAGCCCAACCCTAGTCATCCCACTCAATTCAGCCCAAGTACCATCTCCTCCTACATGACCTGCTGGCTTTCTCCCCCAGGGAGGAGATGGGTTCCCCACCTGTGTGTCCATGACATCCTGAGTCTACCTGTCACAGCAGCGTCCCTCACTGGACTGTATCTCTCAGGGCAGGAACTCATCTTCTACCTCTCTACTCACACGTAACTTCACTGTAGGCATCAATGCTTGATACACGAATAAACAAATGACCATGTTCTATCCTTCCTCTGGCCTTGGGTGTAAAAACAATACAACACTAAAAACAATCATCATATGATTTCTCCCAAATGGTCTACTGCTAACCTTCTGGCTGATTTTTTTCCCTGGGCTGAAAATCTCTGTAATTCATTTCTTCTTTTCCAAACCAACAACTGGATTCTTGTTTAGTTCCTGGTTCTATTCCAACTTTTGCCTCTTTGGACTTACCTTTTCTCCCTTGCAACCTGTGGGGTGAAGTAAGGTCACCTCTGCCCCTCTCTCTGGCTACTTGGCCTTCAACAATCTCACCTTTATCTCTTGGCTTTCAGCTCAGCTGTCCCCCTGGCACAGGTAGCCTGTGTACCAGCAGTACCTCATTGAACATCATCAATGGTGGCTCCTAACTGGCTCAGTGGACCACCACCCTTCAGGCTTTTAGACACTTCTAGAAGTCCCCAAAGCCTAGTCAAGTCCAAAGAGTTCTCACCATTCATAGGTAAGTTAGTGAACCAAAGAAATAGAAGTTTAGGGCTAAGAAACAAGTAGTGATCGTTTCCACCTACCCCCATTAAAGTTTTATGGATATATTTTATCTATTACCCTTTTCAATGTGATTGTTTTTATCTCCTTTAGACAAATAAGGATACTTTAAGCTATAGATTTCACAAATTGTTTAAATATATCCTCTCCTAAACTAAGTGACTATTTACAGATGTCTGTAAAGTGTCAGAGCAATATTAGAACAGAAGGGGAAATTATTAGTAAAATTGTATATGAGCTCAAAGTTATGCTAAAAATAAGACAAGCTGATTTTGAATTGCTGGTGATTGAAAGTGTATTATTGGACACATTCTGAGCCTGAAACAGATATTGCAGAATCTTGGTCTTTTGGCTGCTCAAGGTCTTGAAACATCCTTTGTTGAGCTATGAGCAGCATGGAGCTGGGTCCTTGTCTTGTCTAGTCCTTGCCTAGGCACTAACAGCAACACCATTGGAAAAACTCACTTATATTTGCTTTAATGTAATACAGGAGTGGGGGAATCTGAGTGATATGCCTATGGGAATTAATTATCCTATTGGGTCTACTTTTGTATATGTGTACAATTTTTCATAATAAACTTTTTTTAAAAGGGCATTTTGAGCCAGGCACTGTGGCTCATGCTTGTGATCCCAGCACTTTGGGAGGCTGAGGCAGGTGGACTACTTGAGCCCAGGAGTTCAAGATCAGCCTGGGCAACGTGGGGGAAATCCTGTCTCTACAAAAAGAAAATGTATATATATATATACACATACACACAAAAATTAGTCAGTGTGGTAGTGCATGCCCGTAGTCCCAGCTACCAGGTGGAAGGATAGCCTGAACCATGATTTTGCCCCCGCACTTTAGCCTGGGCAACAGAGTGAGACCCTATCTCAAATAAATAAATAAACAAACAAACAGATGAGTTGATCACATCGCCTCTGCTTAAAAACCCTGTGCCATCTTTGGTACTTGCAATCTGAATTCCTTTGGAAGTGGATGCAATCTGAACTGCTTCTGAAACTGTAAGAGGCTTTTTCTGACCTTCCTTCTCTTGCCCAGGGTGGAACCTACCACTGTGTCCTCAATCTGACCCTTACCTTATTTGTCTTGTTAGAAATATATGTTTAAATATAGAGAAGAATTGGGTGCTCTCATCTTGGACTCAATCCAAGGAAGTTTAATTACAGAAGAGGCAAAGCAGCCCAGTATAACAGGGGGAAATGCCCAAGGCAAAATTGGACTTGGGGGGTAACAGTACAAACGCTAGCAATTGCAGCTAATGTTTCTCAAGCACTTTCTCTTGCAAGGCACCATGCTAAATGCTTTGTCCCAAATATCTCATTTAATCCTCACAACTAAAATGGTAATATCCCCAAACCACCCAACCAGCAAGCAGAGGAGACACTGAAAACAGGCAGTATGTTTCCAGGATCCAGCTGTGAATCCCAGTTGAAAACTGCTTCCCTCTTCAAGGACAGGTTCTGTTAGCAGCCCTGACACCAAATGGTGGTTTGACCTTGGTAGACTGCTCACTTAATCCTTATGCATCTTCATTTTCTCACCTGCAAAATGAGGCAGGTGACCCACAGAAACTCACAGGGCATTCACTCCTAAAAGGCTGTCTTGATGGATGAACTCTACAGTCAGTACAGCAGAGAAATAGTATGACAAATTGTTATTCCTAAAGTTCACATTCAAATCCATTGGAAAATATGCTAAATATTTCTAATCCCTACAACAAAACTTGAGAAAACATCTAGCATGTCCACGGATTAGTAAATTTCTATATAAATGTTTAAAAAATAGGAACCATATATAGTAAAATGAAGACAACTGTGATCTACTGATTAATTACATGTAAAAGGCACTGAGTAGCAGCTGCAATCAATATGTCTCGTTTCTAAATCCATCATTTTATTAAGTGTCATTATAGAATAAGACTGAGAGGCTTCAAGATATTTTTTAAAACTGTTAAAATATTTTATTTCTATTGAAATTACATCTTAATACATAATCATTACATATATTATAATTCCTAAACTTATTCCTCACTATTAATGGACTCAAAAGGAATTCAAATGAAAATAGAAATGCGTTTGAAATTAAATACATAAATACTTCACTTTCTAGAATCGATTTTCTCTAAATTTCATTTTTAACTATTTGTAAATTAAATCATATTCTCCTATTAACTTCTAATATAAGTTCAGTGATGACTTAGCTATGTTTCTTATGGCTTTACGATGTCCATAACTTCTAATCTACCTGGTTGTAAATTCCTCTCTATCCCCACTAAAGTCAGCCTCTCTATCAAGTAGGTAAGGCGGGGGAAAAAAAATGCATCAGAAAATTCTGCAATTCCTTCTAATTCTTTACTATAATAAACCTAGCTTGTTGAGACTGCACATGTATATATCACACACCCATACAGATATAAACAGACACCACAATACCTAATGTTCCACATTCAGTGCAGGTGGCAGAGATAAACGGCCATTAAAAAACAATCAACTTGATGGTACAGTGGAAAGCGTCTTGGTTGTTGCTTTTTTTGAGATACAGTCTCGCTTCTTATGGCGCGATCTTGGCTCACTGCAACCTCTGCCTCCTGCGTTCAAGCAATTCTCCTGCCTCAGCCTCCCCAGTAGCTGGGATTACAGGCATGTGCCACCATGCCTGGCTAATTTTTGTATTTTTAATAGAGACAGGGTTTCACCCTGTTGGCCATGCTGGTCTCAAACTGCTGACCTCAAGTGATCCACAGGCCTCGGCCTCCCAAAGTGCTGGGATTACAGGCGTGAGTCACCGCGCCCAGCCGCGTCTTGGTTTTAAAGTGAAACAGATGAGGGTGTGAGCCTGTTTCCCCTGTATTTACTGTGTGGCTTTCCTATATAAGCTTGTTTCCTCACCTGAAAAATAGCTTTAGTATTGAATCAAAACAGCAAAGATGGAAGGAAACACAGTCTTTGGCCATTAATGGTGAATTGTGTTCTATGGTTTCTTAACAACAGAGAGTTACTTAAAATAAGCTTAGCAAAACATCTTTAATACTAGTTAGTAGATACCAGGAAAAAAACACTCGAGTAAAAAGATAATCGTTGAAATGTAATTTCACCTTTTATATACCTCTCAAGAGCCAGAAATATTTTATCCTTTAAAGTTTATTCTTTAGTTATAGATTGTCTTTAAACTGCAAGTTATTAAAATATGCTTTAAATAACGATTTCACATGCAAAGAAATTAAGTGTGAAAATTTCTAGAAGGGCTTTCAAGCTGTATCAGAATTTTCTGTGGGTGCCACCAAGTGGCCTACTCAGTGCTGAATGAAGAACCAGGCACACGGATGGTACTGGACATAATAGAGGTTTGCCTCTCCTTAAGATACACCTTCCTCTATAGAGCCTGAGCAAACAGGACGTTGGGGAAATCTGTTTGCCTCACTATGATCTTGAGCATACAAATGTTTTAAAATAGCTGGTGCTCCTGGCATGTAGAAAATATGACTCAAATTGCAAATCGCTTCTAGGGAATTTATCCAAAAGAACATCCACTCCCTGCAGACTATCATGGGAGGGCAATCCTTGCCCAAAGTGAAATTTATTGGAACTTCCACAGTGGGCAGTGCTGCTTTGGTTTCTGGCAGTAAAAGAAGAAGGGTTAAGCTCCTGACCTCATTCCATTTTGGTGATTAAATGAGTGCACCACACAATAGACTGGCAGGATTAGCAGTATGAAATTAGGCAAAAATTAGGCACTATAACATAATTCCCCACTTAAGAATCCTTTGAGGGTAAATAATCCTATCAGGTAATATGTGAGCATCCATACATAGCTGCTTGGGACATTCTGAAATGTGTGAGGCTGTGGAGATGACGCACGTTTCAAGAAGAACTATGTGCTGTAGGTTAAAATACGTACGTGTATCCATTGACAGAATATGCCGCATTTACCAGTGACAGCACTCATAATGACATTTGTAAGCACACATCCTTGAGTATGGACATATACCTTTCCTTACCGGAGCAGCATTTACAGACGATAATTTTAGTAAACTCCCAGGGTTGTGGAAGCAGCCCATTTGGGCAGCAATTCGGTCAAGAGAGAAACTGACATTTAATAACCATTTTAGCCTGCATATCAAGCTTTGTTGGGTTACATGGTAAAGGTCTGGCTTTGGGTCATCTGATTAATCCATTTGTATTCCATAGGTCTCGATGTTATCAGCTGATGTAGTAACCAACACATGTCAGTCAGTGTGTGCTTCTCAGAAACATATATCCCCCCTACACCTAACAGCAGGGGCGTTCATGTGTTTTGTGTGTGCGCCTTCCTCCACTGCCGTCCCAGTTTTCCTCTTGGATGCCTGGCGGTGTCCTGCACAGCCTCTCTTGCAATTTAATCAAAGAAAACGATAATGACGCTAGCAGGCCTCTAATTTTGAAAAGACATTAGCCAAGCCAGAGTCATTTCATTACTCTGTACTTCAGAGACGGACTAAGAACGGGAGGGATCCTAAGTAATGTTTCTTCTTCCAAAAGGAACAGCAAAACCTGCTTATGTGATAGGAAAATCTGCCTGCCCAAGCAGGTGTGAGTGTCAGGCATGGAGATGAGCTTCAGGCCGGCCAGTAGCTAAGGCTTTCAATGTAAAATCTGCTGCCTAAAACTTTTCCATGACCTCCAGCGGCCCTGCAGAGCCTGTTCCGTGAGCTGCTCAGGAACCGCCTGGAGGCTCGCGCGAATGCACAGCCACACAGGGGCGTCCACAGCTGCAGAGGCTTCTGCCTCGTCCGCGCCGGCTGTCCCTCGCTCTGGGCTCCTCCTGCCCACCGCTGGCAGCCCGGCACCCCTTCACTGCCCTGCTTCAGTTTAGACTGCGGGAGCTCTGGCTCGCACACGCCCAGGCTCACCTGGAAGATGCCGCTGCGCGCCCCCTCCCCCACCTCTCCACATGTTGGCCTTTGGGCATCGTTCCAGCAGGGACCAGCAGCGGCACTCCAAAAATCACAGCCATGTTTGACTCTAAACAGGCATCATTCAACAACTCCACAAGTCTCCAGGGCTCTGGGCGCCGCCGCCAAACCGCCTCTCCAAACTGATGCCACCCGAAGAAAGCCCGTGTCCATAACGCAGCCCAGCAAACCCTGTATCCCATCATAATACGAGGACGGGGCAACAGTTAAGAAGCCCATGGAAGGAAAAAGCAGGAGTCAGCTCTTTTACCACCGACAAATCCCCTAAGCCTCGGCTTCCAAATGAAAATCCCAGACTTGCTCTTTTAACTGTTTCAAAACCCTCATTTGGGGGACCATATACGTCAATGGGATGTACAGGGTTGCGAGCCCGGGTTGGGCTGTGGGTGTCACTCTGCAAAGTGCTCGGCGGGCGGGTGTCATGTCTGGGTGGAGTGCGGATGTCCCTGCAGTCCTCCAGGCGACAGACGCCGACGGTGCCCCCAAACTGAGACAGCCCGAACCACCTCACCGCCTCCCGCGCTCTCCGCGCGCCCCGACGGGCCCCGGCACTCACCGTCCCGGGCGTCCTCCCCCCGACTGCAGTTGCTGCAAATGTGTTTGATCTCCTTGCCTAGTTGACAGTGGATCACAAAGGACACGTTGTTGTTGTTGTTGGGGGCGGGCTCCTTCAGGGGCTTCATCCTCAGCAAATAAAAAGCTTTCTTTTTTGGTTTCTCGGCGCTCGCGCCTGGCACCGCGCCCTCCCTGCAGCGCGGCGAGCGGAGCGCAAACCTCCCCGGCTTCGCTGCGCGCGTGGGCTCCGCCATCCGGTCCCCGGGCGCCCGGGGCCGGGCGCTGCTCCGGCCCCCGCGCGCTGCCACTCGCGCCCCTCGGCCTCGCCAGCATGCCCCCGCCCCGCCCGCGCCGGTCGCTCTATATAAGCACCGCCGCGGCGGGGCGGGTCGGGGAGGGCGCCGAAAAGGTCTTGACCTCGCCGACCTCGCTGCCCGAGCCAATCCGGATCCCGAGGCCGGAGGAGGGGGCACGCAGGGCGCTCCTCGGTCCTACCTGAGACGCTCCACTCCCACCTCTCTCGGGGTCTCACGTGCACATCCCCCTCTGGAGGCCCCACCCCTCCGGAAATCTCAGCACCAGCTACTGAGAGCCTGCTGGGTTTGCAGCTACCTTCACTCCCAAGAGCTCCAGGGCGGAACGCCAACCCCCTCCCCCTTTTCTTCACGCCTAAAGCTGCCGAATGAAAGCAAAATGTTTCACAAGGAAAGCGCTGCGCTGGGAGCCCTCGGGTGCAAGCGCCCCTCCAGGGCCACAGCAAATTACCCTCTACAGCGGGTCCAACCCATAGCCCTTGACTTTCACTGGAGCAGACAACCTGTTACAACATAATTGATGTTTTCACCTCCCATAGAAATTCTCAGACCCAAAGGAGATTGTTTAACGCCAGGGTCATTAAAAAGGAAAATAAAATGCTGATTTTATCAAGACTCAGAAACAACAATTCGCGACTTTGGGACTGTCAGCTAATTTGGCCAAATCACTCTCCAGCTGTTTTAGCACAGTAACTAAGGCTTAGCAAAGCAAGGGACATCTACCAGGATTTCCAAAGGGAGAACAGGGTCTTTTCTTTAAAAACAAACAAACAAAAAATTGTTTTTAGAGATCGGCTGTCACTCTGTCGCCTAGGCTAGAGTGCTGTGGCACAATGACAATTCGCTGCAGCCTCGAACTCCCGGGCTCAAGCGATCCTCCTGCCTCAGTTTCCTGAGTAGCTGGCATTTGCAGGGAGAACAGTGCCTTTAACGAACCATGCAGAACAAATCAAAGCTCAATAACTTGTAAATATTATTCTTCAGCCACGGATTTGCCTTATTAAAATCATGCTATTTCTAATAAACCACCAATTCACACAACAATCCCGACTCAGATATCGCCAATCCTATATCACCTTTTAGAGAACTAAGGCTTAGAGAAGGCCTATATCACAATCACCTTGTGTGCTTATTTTAAAAATAGAGATTACAGAGCCCTAAATCCTGATATTCTGATTTAGTAGGTCAGTGCAGGGTCCAGGAATCTGTACCTTTAACGAGCTCCCCAGGTGACTTTGATGCAAAGCATAAATGGAGAAACAGGTGTTTACAGCCAGGTGTGTCTGCCCCCCACGCCTGTGTTCTTCCCACCCTACTGCATTCACTCTGAGTCACACCCTTGTCCTCTTTTCCAACCTACCAGAATAATGTCAGTTAAAGAATGCACTGTCACTACCAGTTGTTTCTAGGAACTTCCTCAAAGCTAATTTCACAATTCCCTGTCACTGCCTCTTCCACAAAAGGCAGGTCTTTGCTAGTCTCTCCTCCAACTGGGCAAATTCTACACATACAGTTGCCTCACAGGTAACAAGGTCAATGATCCACTGAGGATATTAAATTACTGTATTACAATAGGCTTCTGATCATTCCAATTCTACCACTCTATCATTTCTACTACTTCTCATCTGCAAAATAGTGTGCACAAATCAGCACGATAAGAGCTTCATTTTCATTCTGGAGTTCGGAAAGTCAGGTTTCCAGCTGCCATCGCCTCCTCCAGAGGGGGATGGACGTAGAATGCAGGTCTCTGTAATTAGATCTCCATCCCTCTTGGTGCCCATTGAGGGCTTCAGCAACTGCCCCCTTTTACTGGATTACCAGCCAGGCCAACCACAGGTGAATCCACTACGTCTGCTCATGTCAGATTCATGTCACTTGGTCCCTGGCTAATTATAAGCCTTATCTTAGAGGTTACAAAGACCTGTTTGTTATACTGGTTGAGTGCACCAGGGAATTCGCTGCATTGTGTTCTGACCAAACATTTGTTATTCTCTTGTGTAATTCCTTGGACCCCTCCCCCAAACTATCATCCCTTAACTCCCTTCTGAAAAGAGGAGGTTGTGTATTTACCAGCAAAGTACATGTTTCCTTAAATGTGTATTTTAAATTGCATGCCTTTTCTGCCTTACTCTCTGCCCCACAGATTACAACAGTGGACCTGCAGAAACCCCATGTGACCTTATTAAAGCAACTAAGAGTGAAGCAATCTTTTATTCCCTTGCAGAATACTAAGGGGCTCTGTATGTTTCTATCTTAATTGGCCATCAGGCATTGTGATTGTGTCATACAAAAAAACTGACAGAGCCGCCAGCAAAGCCTCAAATATTAAGGGATGTGCCCTGGGCTGTAGGGGCCCTTTGTTCAAGTTAAGTGTATAAAAGCCATAAAGTTTACCTGGGAGAGCCATTTCTCTTGTTTGAGGATCCATTTTTCTAAACTGTCCTCCCTGAGTTTGTACCCTCTGATGGTGCTGTCCAACATAGTATCCACTAGCAACATGTGACTGTTTACATTTAAATGAATTAAAATTCAATAAAATTCAAATTCAGTTCCTCAGCTGCACTAACGACAATCCACATGCTCGATGGCCGCACGTGGCTAGTGGCTACTGCATTGGGTAGGGCAGATTGTAGAACACTTTCATCACCGTTGAAAGTTGTATGAGACCATGCTGTTCTTAGCAGATGTGTGCCTTTTAGTGTCTCAGATTGAATTCGAGAATGATTAGCTTAAGTTTCAGAAGCTAAGAAGTGCCATCTCTTATTGTTACAACAGAAGGTGTGTGAAGAAGGGCCCAGGATGGAATATAGCTTAGTGTGGACAGCAGTTTGGAAGGTGGCTGAGTCTGACAGCTTCTAGCACCACCTCCTTGCCTCAGCAGGCAGCAGGGCTGATGTGCACACTGTCCCGCATTTCCTCTTGACTCTGCTCTGTACCCTGAATGCCACCTCAGTGAAGAATCACTACTGGTGTCCATTATTATTATTTCCTTGTAGCATTTATTTATTTATTTACTTTTTTTTTTTTTTTTTACCACGATGATCTAAATGAGGATGAGCTCCTGTGATCACGCTCAGCGTCACTTGGCTGTATGACAGTCTCCTTTCCATCCCTGATTTAGGATACACTTAACTTGCAGATCCCCTTGTTGAGACTTGTTTGGTGCCCTAAGACCCCACTACCCAAAATATGACCCCAAGGACCAGCAGATCCCAGGTACCTGAGAGCTTGTTAGAAATGCAGCACTTCAAGCTCTAGCCCAGAATCTGCATTTAAACAAGACCTCCGGGTGATTTGGATGCATATTGAGGTTTCAGATGCACCCTCTAGAAATCAGCCTACCAGAGCAACACATATTTTCATTCCAAAGTAAGTCGTGGATAGGATTCTTGATCTCATGGAACTTGAAACTTAATGGGAAGGGCTGGGTGGGTGGCTCATGCCTATAATCCCAGCACTTCGGGACACTGAGGCGGGTGGACCACCTGAGGTCAGGAGTTTGAGACCAGCCTGGCCAACATGGTGAAACCCTGTCTGTACTAAAAATACAAAAAATTAGCGTGGGGCATGGTGGCGCGCACCTGTAATCCCAGCTACTCAGGAGGCTGAGGCAGGAGAATCGCTTGAACCCGGGAGGCAGAGGTTGCAGTGAGCCAAAATCGTGCCACTGCACTCCAGCCTGGGCAATAAGAGCAAAACTCTGTCTCAAAAAAAAAAAAAAAAATTAATGGGAAAGAGGGTGCACTCAACACAAGGGCATATAAGAATAACAGGAGACACCGAGCTGAAAACACGTGCAAATTTGTAACCAGGAGTACCCACGGAGATCTATGAATTTAACATCGGGGGTGTGGGGTGAGCCATATGTAAAAGGATTTCTGCAGTGATTATTGTGGAAGAGATGGCATATATGCAGGAGGAGTCCCCTGGGAAAGTTGATCTGAAGCAGTAGGGGGCAGAGGGTGGTGGTGGCGGTGGTGGTAGTGTAGGGAGACTGCAAGCTCGCAGACTAGGAGTTCATGGGGTGGGGAGGTCAAGGATGGGCAGTCATTGGCCTGGCAGGACCTGTTATAGCCAGCAAATTGACTTTTCCAGAAGATCCCACCATTAGGCTGATGTGAGGGCAACTGCAGACCTTGAAATCCTCCAAGTCTGAATGTGAGAAGCAGTGTGTGATCTCCTATGAACTGAGGCTTTGTTCTGCTTTCTACTTGCCTATGCTCCTCCCCATTTTTAACGCCCAGCTGTTATGAGACTTTAAAGAAACCTACAGTCAAAATTAAGGGTAGAAAATTTAAAATGTTCACAAAAGTGCTTTCACTCTTACGGGAAAGGACACAGCAGAAATACTAAATATTAAGGTCAACACAGGGCAAAGCAATGGAAGTGTACTCAAATAGAAATTACTACACATATTTAATGTAAGAAAAGATTTTTATAAAAATCTTCTTTTCCTCTCTCAGTATTTTTTCTTTGATTTGAACTCAAGCTATTCATTCAGTGTCCGCCCTGCTTCTGTGTCTCCTTTCTTGCTCCTATCCGCCCTGCAGTGAGTGGAATGGTGTCCGCCTCTCCCAGAGATATGTCCCTGTCAAATCCCTGGAATACATGGGTGTGACCTTATTTGGGAAAAGTGTCTTTGCAGGTTTAATTAAATTAAGGATCTTGAGATGAGGAGATCATCCTAGATTCTCTGCAGGGGTCCTAAATCCAGTGATAAGTGCTTTTTATAAAAGGCACACAGAGGAGAGGCACACAGACAGAGGAGGAGAACACAATGTGAAGATGGACTCGGAGATGGGAGTGACACCGCTGCCACAGGAATGCCAACAGTCACCAGAAGCTGGAGGACAGGGAGGAACAGCCTCTCCCCAAGAGCCTCTGGAGGGATCTTGGTCCACCTTGAACTTGAACTTCTGGTCTCCAGAACTGAGTGAGAGAATAAATATCTGTCGTTTTAAGCCGCTAACTTTGGGATAATTTGTTACATCATTCCTAGGAAAAACACACTCCCTAAACATTAACAATATGTGATATTCTTATTACAAGAATAGCATCTATATTTTTCCAGGTTTGCTCTAAATGTGCAATATGTTAAAACCAGAACTGCAAGCTCATCTGCAAAGTGTAGATTAAGAACAAGGTTAAAAAGTACTTCCAAATGGTTCATGGACACAGAATGGTGCAGCACTGCTGCTGCTGTGTGTGTGTGTGTGTGTCTGTGTGTGTGTGTGTTGTTGTTGTTGTTGTTGTTTTGGGGGTATTTTTTGGTTTGAGTTTTTTGTTAGTTTTTTGCAGATGCTAGACTGGAAGTATGGAAAGGAATGGAAGAGAAGACTGCTATTAAGAGGAGATATAGCTTCCAGGCTGTCTCATATTTGATGTAATACATTTATATTTCGAGCAAGGAGATGTGATCAGAGCTTGCTGTGAATGGCTAGCGAAAATTCTTTAGGAAATTTAGGGGTATGTAAGTGGAGGTCATATTCAGGGCCTGAGCACTGGCCCAGCTGTATGAATTGTTTATGGCTGGCATCTGTTCTAATAGATTGAATATTCTTTCTGACTCTTATATGTCTAGTTGTTAAATATTTTGAATGTCACTCCTGCATATGATTGACAAGCTTTGATTGCCCCACAAGTAAGGCTTTTCCACCACAGTGTTTTTCTGTCAACTGTGATTTGAAGCCTAAAGCGAAAGATCCCTTGGCTTTAGCTTTTCCCTTATTATCTCTTGATCAAATCTGGCAGATTTTTGGTATAAGCCCCAGGGAGAGGTTAGTGGACAAGGGGTTTACAGAAACAATTCTGTAAAATAATCTAGTTGAAACATCTAAATGTGTGAGCAGTTTTTTTGTGTTAAGTGGGGTTTTGTTTTTTATTTTTTATTTGTTTATTTTAGATGAGGGTTGTTTCCCTAAAACTTTGAATGGAAAGCAGTTTTACTTCTAGGCTTGTGATAATTTTGCTTACTAAGGGGATTGCTCTGTGAAAATTATTCTGTGAACACTTAGCAGATAGCACCATGATGAGAAGGAAGATTGGAATCATTTTAGATAAAACAGGTGGAGAAAGAGGTGATTGAGGGAGAACTATCTAGAATATGACTCCTGTAGTTCTTTGATTGCAGCATTACTTTGGAAGACTCCTTTCTCTTTCTGCATTACCATTGAAGAAAAGAGAGCTGGGGTAGTCTAGCTCTTAAGTTAAAAAAAAAAAAAAAAAAAAAAAGATCTTCTCCAAAATAGGAAAAGTGAGTATCATTGTTGTGGCCATGACAGAAAGAAGATCAGGTATGGTGGAAATTTTTCTGCAAAGTCTTGTAACATCAAGCATCTTTAAAGCCTATATTACTAATATCCAAGGAAGACTCTTATTCTAAGTTAATAAATTTAGGATCAGGTATTGCTGCTCATGTCTGGGGATAAATAGGGGATAGATTAGGTAGAGGCTGAAAATTATCAGAGATTAGTGAGACTTCTAGTTGTTCCAAAGTATTCAGTTGCTTTACATTTTGCTCCAAACTATAAATCCCATTCTAAATGAGATTTATAACGGATAAACACAGCCTTATGTTTTCTTTTTGAAATCGTTCTTCTTTTTGGCAGATTTAGACACTTCTAGATATTTGTCTTATAGTCATAAAAGTACCAGGGTATAAAGGTGGTATTAAGTGTGTTTATATTACAATAAAATAAAATAAAGCAGATGGGAAGTCCAGCAATGACGGAATGACTTCATAAATTGTAGTATATTTATAGCATCATGCCACTAAAAATAATGAGTTAGACCTAAATAAGTTATCCTGGAAGAACTTCCACAATATATTGTTAAATGAGAAAATTAAAGTTCACAAAACTGACTGTAATATGATCTCATTTTTGTGAAACAAATATTGTAGACATCACTAGTGCCCTCCAAATATTTCTGACTTGCTGTCTTCAGGCACATGGTAGGATTGCAGTTGGCACAGCCAGAACCCTTTGTGAGTGGGGCCATTCCGACCTTTAAATGATAGCTGAAGTTCAAGATAGCAGCTACTGCTTCCCTTTGGGTTCTGAAGTGAGGCAGTGATGAGCTCAGACTACCTAACGACCCACAACAGTCCTGTAGTATGAGACACAAACTTGTGTTGTGTCACGCTGCTGAAATTTGGGAGTTGTTTTCACTGCAATACAATCTAGCCTATCAAGACTAATAAAACAATGAGAAGTGTGTGTGTTTGTGTGTGTGTATGTGTATCATATATCACCTTATTTCATATAAGTTGTGTATATATCACCTTATTTAATATAAGGTGTGTATGTATCACCTTATTTAAACATCATACCAATATCATAAGATAGAAGTAGTATTTCCACTTTTTACACTTCACAAAACAGAAGTTCAGTGAGATTAAATGAATTTCCCAGGTCACACAATTAGCATTTGGCCAAGTAGAACTCTGAGTGAAAATGAGTTTACAGCAAAGCTCACCTTTCTGTCTCTAAACATTCCACTGACATTGAGAAAGCGGCTAGGCAGTTTTTCTTCAGAGGACCCTCAGCACTATTTTAGGACAGAGCATATGGCATCATAAAACACAACCAAGAAAGGTTATCAGACTACAGGCACAGGACACAGAAACCTTGGCTGCCATGCCGAGCATCGCTGCTGGTGGTAAATAGAACAGGGATAAAAATAGGATGCATAGGTTCTTATCTATCATCTGTATTGGCAGATCCCTGCTCTTTTAATCTTTAAAACAGACTGCAGTTGTGTACTGGCTGATGTGATCCTTTTAGGGCTGGGATTGTATCTACATTGTGGTGAATCCCTCAGGGCTGTTTCACAAAAGCTCACCATCAGCTAATGATAATTGGCCTTTAGGACAGAATCCCGATTGTTTATACTGAGCAGGTGCTGGAACAAGGTAATAGGATAATGTAACATTGGCAAGAAATGGAGAGTGGAGTGGCCCTTTTTCCAAGTGTGAGAACTTTAGTTACACATGCAACATAATGGTGGGGGGTGGGGTGGGGCAGGGAGTTGTAGGTAGCCAGCTCTGGGAAGATTTTAAGTGGATGTCACTGGTGTATTAAAGTGGGATATGCATTTTATTTCTTCCATGGAAAATACGATGTCTAATTCACCGAGGAAAACAATGGAATATGCTCTAAGACTTGTGAAGTGAATGATCAAAGGAACATCTCTAGTTCTAACAAGGCAGGTTGTATCTTGATTCCAGCACTCCAGGATCCTGTGATCCCTGAGCTTCCAAAAGAATTTTTTACAGTACAGAAGCCATGCTGAAGAGAAAAGATATTTATATTTATACATTATATTTCAATAGAGCTTTTCTTCCATGATACATATTATATCCACACAAATTAAAATAACAGTTTGTAGCCATTTTACATGTAAAAGCAATGTTGTCTGCAAGAATCAAGGGTAAGTCAAAAGCTAAGAGGAGTCTAAAGAGAGCTCATATAAAGGGAGCTTAAGGGTAGGAGAGCAATACATGCATGTTGTATGTATGTTGTAGAGATGCACGTGGATATATATGGAGAGATATATACTCTTATGTATAGAGACAGTATATGTATATACTCTATATACTCCATACTCCATAGAGATATAGTCTAAGTTCAAGATCAGCCTAGGCAACAGTGAGACCCTGTCTGAAAAAAATAAAAATAAAAGGAGACACACAAAGAGAGATTTTAAAAACCCATTCAGGGTCACAACAATGAGTTTGCAGGGAAAGAGACCACTAGCAGGAAGAAGGGGAAGGATGCAAAGGATGTATCATTTAGTGAGCTTCTGGTGTATCTGAGAAACTACTGGGCTTTTGATTAATAAAAAATTTAAAGATATTCATTTGTAAAATATATTTAAAGAATAAGAAATATATTAAATATATATTACAAGCAAATGGTATATAGTATTTTATATTTTACATAGATTTTATATTTTTAACTGCAAATTTTATCACTTAATGTTCACAATGGTTACAAGGTTTGAGGTATTTCCCTTATAAGGAAAAAGCTGGCGAGAGGAAGTTGTGCAAAGCTCAGATCTGAAGTGAATGCAGACCAGACATAGCCACTCTCCACCATATCATGCTGCTGTCCAGAACTTTGCACATAAGAAAGAGGCAAGGGGAGGGAGAGTATTAGGACAAATACCTAATGCATGTGAGGCTTAAAACCTAGGTGAGAGGTTGATAGGTGCAGTAAACCACCATTGCACATGTATACCTATGTAACAAACCTTCACATAAATAAAAAAAAAAAGAGGCTATATTGACAAAAGACTAATATTCAGAATCTACAAGGAACTCAAATAACTCAACAATAACAACAACAAAAAGCAAATAAACCCATTAAAAATTGGGCAAATGACACAAACAGATATTTTGCAAAAGAAAACATACAAAGGGCCAACAAACATATGAAAAATGTTCAACATCACTAATCAGAGAAATGCTTACTAAAATCACAATGAGATACCATCTCACACCTGTCAGAATGGCTATTATTAATATTAAAAAAAAAAATTAACAGATGTTGGTGAGAATGCAGAGAAAAGGGAGTACTTATACACTGTTGGTGGGAATGTAAATTAATACAACCTCTATGGAAAACAGATGGAGATGTTGTAAATAACTAAAAATAGATCTACCATTCAATCCAGCAATCCTACTACTGGGTATATACACAAAGGAAAATAAATCATTATATTAAACAGATACCTGCACCCATATGTTTATCACAGCACTATTCACAACAGCAAAGATATGGAATCAACCTAAATGTTCATCAACAGACGACTGGATAAAGAAAATGTGATATATATATACACACACACACACACACACACACACACAAAGGAATACTACTGAGCCATAACAAAAGAATAAAATTATGTCTTTTGCAGCAACCTGGATAGAACTGCAGGCCATTATCTTAAGTGAAATAACTCAGAGACAGAAAGTCAAATACCACATGTTCTCACTTATAAGTAGGAGCTCAACAGTGGTTACCCATGGACATGGACATAGAGAGTGGAATAATAGACACTAGAGACTCAGAAGGGTGGGAGGATGTGGGAGTGAGAAATGAGAAGTCATTTGGTGGGTACAATGTGCTCTTAGGGTGAGGGCTACACTCAAAGTCCAGGCTTCACTTCTCCATAATATATCCACGTAATAAAAAATGACACTTGTACTTCCTAAATCTATTAAAAATTTTTTAAAAGAAGCAATAATGAAGGAAAAATATCTTTCCAAGGCACCCTAGAAAAAAAATTCCTGGAAGACTTCCTAAAGATGAAGGGTCCATCTATCCATCTACTTATTTATACTGGGAGTAAATCTAACTTGTCAGTTTATAGATTATTTTTAAAGTACTGAAACAAATATTCTTTCTAACTCAAATCTTGTCATTTATTTTTAAAAGCATTTTAAAACATGCTATTTTTCTTGGCAGTCAGCAGGTGAAAAAACAGAATTATTAAATTTTGACAAAAAGAATCAATCCTTAGAGAAAGTCTGAGTTATGATAAAAAAATGAATGAAACATTCTGAATCTATAGATAATAAATCAACTATATTTATATTTTACCAAATCTAATGCATAGAAACAGTTTAAAGGAATCTTGCAAAAATTTTAACTATGTGAAATTCTTCTTCCAGTTTCTCTTTTTTTAGTTCCCTTTCTCTTTCTTTTCCCAAATTGGCAATATGTCAGGGATACCTGAGGTCTCAGGTTAAAATCCTCTGATTTCATGAAGATAAACCTTCAAATCTGTCCATTTCTTAAAGGCAAAAAAGCCCTATCGTTTCCACTTAACTAAATCCTAATCTAAAATTTACCTTAAAAATGAAACACACTTGTTTTGCATGCAAGGTAAATATATAGGCACTGCTCCATTACCTAAACCTGATGCTCAAAAGTTGAAGTTCTCAGACATACTTCAGGGCATTAATGCATATGACTTACCAGCGTAACTCCTCAAGCTTTTCTGTTAATACATTCATGAGCCCATAAAGGGCATATTATCATGTTTGCATATTCAGATCAGCTAAGTTTTCTTAAATGGTGCAGATTAAGACAACTGGGAACTGTTTAGAACATTTTACACACAGTTTGGGAACTATTACCCATCGTTACATGCATTTAGAGTTGACTTTCCAGGCAGGCATTGGTACAGCCAAGTTTGGTTTTTGACAGGTGCACATGATCAACGAATAGGTCACACTGCTTCGATCTTATGTATATTTTCCAACAGAGAAAGAGTTTAGCCTTTTCCTCATGCTGCTTTTAAGCCTGAGGGTAATATAGAAGACACATGATAATCATAGGAAATGCTCTCTCCTGAAATTTCTCCTAGGTTTTGTTAACAAATAAACAATGAGAGAGATAGGTATTTCCACGTAGGGTACTGAAATAAAAAAAGAGAGCTGAGACATTTTCCTGTGAATACATATTTGTAACTGCTAACCCCCCCCCAAAAAAAAGTAGACATGTATATAATGCTTTATAGTATATGTTGACATTTTATCGGGCCGTGAAAGAAATAGGATAGCCGAGCTAATAGAACAGGCATTATTCCCTTTACCTGAGACACAATGTTGCTTGCTGAAATAAATGAGCAATGTGCCACTGTGCTCTCCAAAATGATCTTAGCTCAAACCGTATAAAAGAGGGAAAAGAGAAGTGACTTAGGAAGGAAAGAGCTCATTCCCTGCAAATGCATAGTTCAGTGTTAATTGTAAATACCAGCATATGCTTGGTAACATAAAGAGACTGCTGAGAACTGTTTAGACCACTAAGTATTGGGTGGAGGAATAAACGAGTCAACAAAATCTTCACAGTTCAAATCCAAATCAATCTGAATCCGGGTTGATACTACTATCCATGTTGCTGCCCGCATTAATCACCTGTCAGTCACCCAGACTGAAACTTCCAGTGATGACAGTCTTAGAAATTAGGGAAATTCCTCATGGATATTCTATTAAAATCTACCTATCGCTCAAGCATGATCAGGAGGATTAGGAAACACAAAGGTTTCACACCAAAGTGGGAAGGAGGAGAGAAAACCAGAAACAAGACAGTACTTCCCCAAAGTGGAGGACACACTATTTATTGGATGTCACTTTCTAGGCTGCCAGGTTCTGTTGAGAGGTGGCACTGAATCAAGAAAAGGGAGAGACTGACCTTTTCTGGGAGAAACTGAATTTCAGAATACTACAGAGAAGCCTTGAGAAAGACTTCTGGGCTATTGCAGGTCATGGTGGGGAGAGGACAATGAATAAACTAGGGTTGGAATCTGTAGTCATATGCTGAATTTCAAGTCCGGCTCCAAACCATTCTCATTGTCCTCTTGTGCAAACCACCCTCCTTTCAAGGTCACCCTTTCTTCTCTGCACTTGAACCCTCTGCACTATCTTTTGGTCACTTCTTCTTCTGAATACAGTGCCAAGCCTTGTTAATTTTTCTTCCCAATTTTTATCTCATTTATGATGAAAAAATACCCTGAAGCTGAGACTGGGATGAGATGGCATCCTCATTTCATTCTTTAGAAAATGAACTAAAGTAACAACCTCTTTCATTATTGATTTTCACAACTAAAAATCCATCAACATCATTTGTAATTTATTAAGCACCTGTCTTTATTTATCACAATATTACTTGCATGAAATTTTCTATCAATGGAACCACTTCTGACACAGTCTATCCCCTGATTCCATCATAAACCTTTCCTAGGAATTAATTATTCCAGAAAGTCAACTAAGTTAGATTTGATTACAAAGACCAAACCTTTCAGAGGGGTTAACCCTCAAAGTGATCAATACATTCTTTGGTTGGTAAAATGAGGGCATTTGACTAGGAGAAGATTGCTAAGGTCTTCCCAAAAATGTAATTCTTTGACTCTAACAGATGCTAAATTGCAACTGGAAGATGATCTTGGGGAAGAAAGAAACATAAATAACCTTGTTGGAAGAGGAAAAATGACACTCTAGATTGAAGTGAGAGCTTGCTGTGAGCATTTACCTTTCTAAGACATCAAATCGTGACCTATAGTCAAGGCAGGCTTAATCTTCCTCTATAGCTGCATGTTCCACCACCTTTGTTTTTCTCTTTTCCTTCCTTCCTTCCTTCCTTCCTTCCTTCCTTCCTTCCTTCCTTCC
>NW_012119598.1:13767866-13770863 GCF_000951035.1 Colobus angolensis palliatus | reverse complement strand
CCTCCCTCCCTCCCTTCCTTCCTTCGTTCTTTCCTTCCTTCCTTCCTTCCCTCTCTTCTCTTTCTCCCCCTCCCCGTCTCTCTTTGTCTCTCCCTCCCCCACGTTTGTTTTTGGAGACTCTGTCACTGAGGCTGGAGTGCAGTGGTGCAATCATGGCTCACTGCAGCCTGAACCTCCTGAGCTCGAGAGATCCTCTTACCTCAGCCTCCTGTATAGCTGGGACCACAGATGTGCACCACCACACCTAGATAAGTTCTACATTTTTTATAGAGACGGGGTCTCACAATGTTGCCCAGGCTAGTCTTGAACTCCTGGGCTCGAGGGATCCTCCTCCGGCCTCAGCCTCCCAAAGTGCTAGGATTCCAGGTGTGAGCCACAGCACGGGGCCATCCAGCACCTTTGCTACCGGCCAGCGCTTCAAGTTTAGCTGCTCCAGATAACTTACAGTTCCCCCAAACACCATGCCTTGTCATGGCTTCCCACATGCCCTTTCCTGGTCTCTTTCTGGAGACTCTTTCTTGTTTTTCTGATCATAGCAGTGAGAGTGCCATTTTGGAAGACACCTGCAGCACACCCTGACCAACAGAGCTCCCGGCCCAGTCCTTTGTGCCACCTTGGAACTTACTGCTACCTGAACATTTATTGTAACATTCTGTAAGTATTTAAGTTTTTCTTTATGAAATATTTCAAATACAAGACAAAAAATGATGAATATAATACTCTCCACCTGGGCATTATTTAGGTTTAGAAATGTTAACATTGTGTCCTAGCTGCTTTAGTGTTTCAAAAATAATGTAAAGGAATACAAATTACAGATATAGCCAAACATCACGGATGCTCCCTTTTCCCACACCTTTTCCTGGAAGCAAGTACTACCCTGAGGTTAATGTTTGTGTATCCTGTTGTACTTTTACCATATAGGTATGCATTTGCAAGCATTAATATAATATATTTCTTCACAGGCTTCCAATGTCCATACGTGGTATCACACAAACTTTAAGAATCATTTGTAACATTCTACATTTAATTCAACATTATGCTTGCTTTTTTGTTTTTTGAGACAGAGTCTCGCTCTATCACCCAGGCTGGAGTGCAGTGGTGCGATCTCAGCTCTCTGCAACCTCCGCCTCCGGGGTTCAAGCAATTCTCTGCTTCAGCCTCCCAAGTAGCTGGGATTACAGGCCCCTGACACCATGCACGGCTAATTTTTGTATTTTTAGTAGAGACAGGGTTTCACCATCTTGGCCAGGTTGGTCTTGAACTCCTGATATCGTGATCCACCCACCTTGGCCTCCCAAAAGTGCTGGGATTACAGGCATGAGCCATCACGCCCAGTCTCAACATGTTTTAAGATTATTGCATGTTGGTTCATGTAAATCTAGTTCATTCATGTTTCCTGCTGCATTAGCATTCCAATAGATGATTATATCACAAGATTCTTCAACCCTTACAGAGGGTTTTTTAGTTGGTATGTAAATTTTTTTGCAATGACAATCCTCCAGTGAGCATCCTGATCAATTCTCTTTTGTACCCATGTGCAAAGGTTTCTCTAAAGAATATAAGTAGAACTGAAAGAGCTGTGGCATGGGGTATGCGCAACTTTAGCTTAACTAGATATTGACCAGCTCTTAAAGTGATCGTAACAATTACCATCTCATCAAGAGTGTATGAAAGTTTCTCTTTCCACTTCATCATTACTTGGTATTACCATTATTTCATTTGGGTTTTCAGAATGCTGGGTGATTTAATTCCTATATCTTGATTACCTGCAGAGTATTCAGGTTTCTCTGTCTACAAATTACTTGCTCATCTTTTGTCCACTTGTATATTGAGTTTTTTTTTTTCTCATTGATTTATATAGACTCTTTTCTTCTGGTATAACCATTGTCGTTGACTTTATGTGTAGTACCAGTCTTTCAGTCATGATTTTGTTTGTGAGTCCTTTGTCATATAAAGATTTTTTTAAAGTTAAACTTACCAGTTGTTGATTTGAAGTTTTTGTGCTGTCTTGGGACTTTTTCTTTTCTTCTTCTTCTTCTTTTTTTTTTAACAGGTCTTGCTCTGTCGCCCAGGCCAGAGTGCAGTGGTAATATCATAGCTCATGGCAGCCCTGCACTCCAGGGTTCAGACAATCCTCTTGCCTCAGTCTCTCGAGTAAGTTGGGACCAGAGGTGTGCACCACCACATGTGGCTAATTTTTCTTTAAGTAGAGATGAGATCTCGCTATGTTGTCCAGGCTGGTCTCTAACTCCTGAGCTCAAGCAGTTCCTCTGCCTCAGCCTCCCAAAGTGCTGGGATTACAGGCATGAGCCACTGTGCCTTGCTTATTTTTGGACTTTTAAATAAATTATTTTCTATGACGAGGTTATGCAATCTTCACCTATATTCTCCTTTTAAAGTTTCAATGCTTTGCTTTACATATTTAGGTTGTTAATCCATCTGGAATTTGTTTTTATATAAGACATGAGCCAGAAAGCCAATTTATTTTTTACAATATGGAAAAATTTTGTTTTCCTGAGTACTGTTTCTTGCATAGTTTATTTTTTCTATACTGATTTATAAAGCTACTTTTGTGATATACCAATGGACTGAGTTATACTGAATATTTTAAATATATTTTTATGTATAAGTCCTGGCGTTCTTTGCACACTAGGGTAACTATAGTTAATAATAATGTGTTGCATATTTCAAAATAGCTAGAAGAGAGGATTTTGAATATTCTCGCCACAAAAAATGATACATGTTTGAGGTGATGGATATGCTAATTATCCTGATTTAGTCATCACACAATGTATAAGTGTATTGAAGCATCTTATTTGTACCCCATAAATATATGGAATTATTATGTGTCAATTAAAAATAGAATAAAACTCGAAAAAATGGCAGACAGAAGAATAAAAAGACTCTCGGCCAGGCGCGGTGGCTCAAGCCTGTAATCCCAGCACTTTGGGAGGCCGAGATGGGCGGATCACGAGGTCAGGAGATCGAGACCATCCT